>NC_142488.1:51320638-51621994 GCF_049115385.1 Moschus berezovskii | reverse complement strand
AGACTGTGGGATAGCTACCCCGTGAAAAGGTGAAAAGCCCTAACCTAAGACTCTACCAGACCTGCTCACAGAACAATGGACTGACAAGAGCTAGCTGGCTGTGGACAGCCCAACCCCCGCCGAGACAGGCAGGGGAGGGCAGCCAGAGCAAGAAGGGGGCAATCGCGGCCCCAGTGAGGCGTCGGATACCAAACTGCACACAGGCTTCATTGCTAACAAAGACTTCTTGTGTTTCTGGCCGGTCTACATCCACCTGAGAAGGTGCACCGGTTGTACACCCAGAAAACTGAGTGGCAGGGACCGGGGAGGTGATAAGACGCAGTGACCAAGCTTGACAAACACCTGGTCACCTGAAGTGCTCGCACCGGGGAAGGGCACAAAGCACAGGCCCAATCAAGTCTGCGCCTTTGTGGAGTACCTGAGTACCTGAATCTGAGCGCCTTTGACCTGGGAAGTGCATGCAACCCAGCGCCAGCCTCAGACAGTTCCCGGCAAGCAACCGAGAGCCTGTGAAGGGTAGACTGGGACAGCACACATGCTGTGAGCGGGGGCAAGCCCAGTGTGCCTGAGACGCTGCAAGTGCTCCCCACAGACACCAGTGATATTTGTCTGCAGCGTTCCTCCCTCCCCACAGCACGACTGAACAAGTGAGCCTTAAAAAGTGTCCACCACCGCCCTCTAGTGTCAGGGCCGAAATTAGACAATGAAGAGACCAGCAAAAACAGAGGGAAGGTAAAACAGAAGCTGAAGAGACCAGAAAAAACAGAGGGAAGCTAAAACAGAAGCTAAAACAGAGGGAACCACCTTGGAAGTGACAGATGGAGAAGTCTTGAGGCTACTGCAAGAATAAAACTGAAAACCAGAGGCAGAGGCTTAAGCCCAAATCCTGAGAACACCAGACAACTCCTGACTCCAAGGAACACTAATTGATAGGAGCTCATCAAATGCGTCCATACCTACACTAAAACCAAGCACCACCTAAGGGTCAACAAGTTCCCGAGCAAGACATACCACGCAAATGCTCCAGCAATACAGGAAAACAGCCCTGAGCTTCAATATACAGGCTGCCCAAAGTCACTCCAAACCCACTGACATCTCATAACTCATTACTGGACACTTCATTGCACTCCAGAGAGAAGAAATCCAGCTCCACCCACCAGAACACCGACACAAACTTCCCTAACCGGGGAACCTTGACAAGCCACCTGTCCAACCTCACCCACAATGAGGAAACTCCACAATAAAGAGAACTCCACAAACTGCCAGAAGACGGAAAGGCCACCCCAAACACAGCAATATAAACAAGTTGAAGAGGCAGAGAAGCACCCACCAGGTAAAGGAACAGGATAAATGCCCAAAAACCCAGACAAAAGAGGAAGAGACAGGGAACCTACCTGATAACGAATTCTGAATAATGATACTGAAAATGATCCAAAACCTTGAAAACAAATTGGAATTACACATAAATAACCTGAAGACAAGGATCAAGAAGATGCAAGAAAGGTTTAATAAGGATCTAGAAGAAATAAAAAAGAGTCAATATACAATGAATAATGCAATAGATGAGATCAAAAACACTCTGGAGGGAACAAACAGTAGAAAAACGGAGGCAAAAGATAGGATAAGTGAGTTAGAAGATAGAATGGTAGAAATAAATGAAACAGAGAGGAAACAAGAAAAACTAATTAAAAGAAATGAGGACAATCTCAGAGACCTATCACCCCGACATTAGAATCACAGGAGTCCCAGAAGAAGAGAAAAAGAAAGACCATGAGCAAATACTTGAGGAGATAATATTTGAAAACTTCCCTAAAATGAGGAAAGAAATATTCACCCAAGTCCAAGAAAACCAGAGAGTCCCAAACAGGATAAACCCAAGTTGAAACACCCAAAGACACATTTAATCAAATTAACAAAGATCAAACACAAAGAACAGATATTAAAAACAGCAAGGGAAAAACAACAAATAACACACAAGGGGATTTCCATAAGGATAACAGCTGATCTTTCAATAGAAACTCTTCAGGCCAGGAGGGAATGGTAGGACATACTTAAAGTGATGAAAGAAAATAACTTACAGCCTAGATTACTGTACCCAGCAAGGATCTCATTCAAATATGAAGGAGAAATGAAAAGCTTTACAGACAAGCAAAAGCTGAGAGAATTCAGGATTCACCAAACCAGCTCTCCAACAAATGCTAAAGGACCTTCTCTAGAAAGGAAACAGAGAAAGAGTGTATGAAATCGAACCCAAAACAATAAAGTAAATAGAAACAGGATCATACTTATCAATAATTACCTTAAATGTAAATGGGTTGATTGCCCAAAACAAAAGACAAAGACTGGCTGAATGGATACAGAAACAAGACCTCTATATATGTTGTCTACAAGAGACCCATCCCTAAACGAGGGACACATACAGATTGAAAGTGAAGGGTTGGAAAAAGATATTCCACGCAAATAGAGACCAAAAGAAAGCAGGAGTAGCAATACTCATATCAGATAAAATAGACTTTAAAACAAAGGCTGTGAAAAGAGACAAAGACGGACACTACAGAATGATCAAAGGATCAATGCAAGAAGAAGAAATAATAGTTATCAATATATATCCACCCAATATAGGAGCACCAAAATGTGTAAGACAAATGCTAACAAGTATGAAAGGGTAAATTAACAATAGCACAATAATAGTGGAAGACTTTAATACCCCACTCACACCTATGGATAGATCAACTAAACAGAAAATTAGCAAGGAAACACAAACTTTAAATCATACAATGGCCCAGTTAGACCTAATTGATATCTATAGGACATTTCACCCCAGACAATGAATTTCACCTTCTTCTCAAGCGCACATGGAACCTTCTCCAGGATAGATCACATCCTGGCCATAAATCAAGCACTGGTAAATTCAAAAAACTTGGAATAATTCCTAGCATCTTTTCTGACCACAATGCAATAAGACTAGATCTCAATTACAGGAGAAAAACTATTAAAAATTCCAACATATGGAGGCTGAACAACACGCTGCTGAATAACCAACAAATCAGAGAAGAAATCAAAAAAGAAATAAAAATGTGCATAGAAACGAATGAAAATGAAAACACAACAACCCAAAACCTGTGGGACAGTAAAAAAGCAGTGATAAGGGGAAGGTTCATAGCAATACAGGCATACCTCAAGAAACAAGAAGAAAGCCAACTAAATAAACTAACTCCACACCTAAAGAAACTAGAAAAGAACGAAATGAAGAACCCCAGGGTGAATAGAAGGAAAGAAATCTTAAAAATTCAGGCAGAAATACATGCAAAAGGAGCGAAAGAGACCATAGCAAAAATCAACAAAGCCAAAACCTGGTTCTTTGAGAGGGTAAATAAAATTGACAAACCACTAGCCAGACTCATCAAGAAACAAAGGGAGAAAAACCAAATCAATAAAATTAGAAATGAGAAGGGAGAGATCACAACAGACAACACAGAAATACAAATAATCATAATAAACTACTATCAGCAATTATATGCCAATAAAATGGACAACTTGGAAGAAATGGACAAATTCTTAGAAAAGTACAACTTTCCAAAACTGAACCAGGAAGAAATAGAGAATCTTAACAGACCCATCACAAGCAAGGAAATCGAAACTGTAATCAGAAATCTTAAAGCAAACAAAAGTCCAGGTCCAGACAGCTTCACAGCTGAATTCTACCAAAAATTTAGAGTAGAGCTAACATCTATCCTATTTAAACTCTTTCAGAAAATTGCAGAGGAAGGTAAACCTCCAAACTCATTCACTGAGGTCAGCATCACCCGAATACCAAAACCTGACAAAGACGCAACAAACAAAGAAAACTACAGGCCAATATCACTGATGAACATAGATGCAAAAATCCTTAACAAAATTCTAGGAATCAGAATCTAACAACACATTAAAAAGATCACTCACCATGACCAAGTGGGCTTTATCCCAGGGAGGCAAGAATTCTTCAATATCCGCAAATCAATCAATGTAACACACCACATTAACAAAATGAAAAATAAAAACCACATGATTATCTCAATAGATGCAGAGAAAGCCTTTGACAAAATTCAACATCCATTCATAAAAACCCTCCAGAAGGCGGGAATAGAAGGAACTTTCCTCAACATAATAAAAGCTATATATGACAAACCCACAGCAAACATTATCCTCAATGGTGAAAAATTGAAAGCATTTCCCCTAAAATCAGGAACAAGACAAGGGTGCCCACTCTCACCACTACTATTCAACATACTTTTGGAAGTTTTGGCCACAGCAATCAGAGCAGAAAAAGACATAAAAGGAATCCAAATTGGAAAAAAAGAAGTAAAACTCTCACTGTTTGCGGATAACATGATCCTCTACACAGAAAACCCTAAAGACTCCAGCAGAAAACTATTAGAGCTAATCAGTGAAAATAGTAAAGTTTCAGGATATAAAATCAACACACAGAAATCCCTTGTATACCTATACACTAACAATGAGAAAATAGAAAGAGAAATTAAGGAAACAATTCCATTCACCGCTGCAACGAAAAGAATAAAATACTTAGGAATAAATCTACCTAAAGAAACAAACGACCTATAAATAGAAAACTATAAAACACTGGTGAAAGAAATCAGAGAGGACACTAATAGATGGAGAAATATACCGTGCTCGTGGATTGGAAGAAGAAATATTTTTTAAATGAGTATATTACGCAAAGTAATTTATAGGTTCAATGAAATACCTAGCAAGCTACCAACGGTACTTTTCACAGAGCTAGAACAAATAATTTCACAATTTGTATGGAAATATAAAAAACCTCGAATAGCCAAAGCAATCTTGAGAAAGAAGAACAGAACTGGGGGAATCAACCTGCCGGACTTCAGGCTCTACTTCAAAGTCACAGTCATCCAGAAAGTATGGTAATGGAATAAAGACAGAAATATAGATCAATGGAACAAAATAGAAAGCCCAGAGATACATCTACGCACCTATGGACACCTTATATTTGACAAAGGAGGCAAGAATATTCAATGGAGAAAAGACAATCTCTTTAACAAGTGGTGTTGGGAAAACTGGTCAACCACTTGTAAAGAATGAAACTAGAACATTCCCTAATACCATACACAAAAATAAACTCGAAATGGATGAAAGATCTAAATGGAAGACCAGAAACTATAAAACTCCTAGGGGAGAACATAGGCAAAACACTCTCCAACATAAATCACAGCAGGATCCTCCATTGCCCTCCCCCCAGAATATTGGAAATAAAAGCAAAAATAAACAAAGGGACCTAATTAAAATTAAAAGCTTCTGCACAGCAAAGGAACCTATAAGCAAGGTGAAAAGACAGCCTTCAGAATGGGAGAAAATAATACCAAATGAAGCAATTGACAAAGAATCAATCTCAAAAATATACAAGCAACTCCAGCAGCTCAATCCCAGAAAAATAAACGACCCAATCAAAAAATGGGCCAAAGAACTAAACAGACATTTCTCCAAAGAAAACATACAGATGCTAACAGACACAATAAAAGATGCTCAACATCACTCATATTAAGAGAACTGCAAATCAAAACCACAATGAGGTACCATTTCACACCAGTCAGAATGGCTGCTATCCAAAAGTCTACAAGCAATAAATGCTGGAGAGGGTGTGGAAAAAAGGGAACCCTCTTACACTGTTGGTGGAAATGCAATCCAGTACAACCACTATGGAGAACAGTGTGGAGATTCCTTAAAAAACTGGAAATAGAACTGCCATACGACCCAGCAATCACACTCCTGGGCATAAACACCGAGGAAACCAGAATTGAAAGAGACACGTACTCCAGTGTTCATTGCAGCACTGTTTATAATAGCGAGGACATGGAAGCAACTTAGATGTCCATCTGCAGACGAATGGATAAGAAAGCTGTGGTACATATACACAATGGAGTTTTACTCAGCCATTAAAAAGAATACATTTGAATCAGTGCTAATGAGGTGGATGAAACTTGAGCCTATTATACAGAGTGAAGTAAGCCAGTAAGAAAAACACCAATACTGTATACAAACGCATATATATGGAATTTAGAAAGATGATAATGATAACCCTGTATACGAGACAGCAATAGAGACACAGATGTATAGAACAGTCTTTGGGACTCTGTGGGAGAGGATGAGGGTGGGATGATTTGGGAGAGTGTGTATTATTATATGTGAAACGAATCGCCAGTCCAGGTTGGATGCATGATACAGGATATTCGGGGCTGGTACACTGGGATGAACCAGAGGGATGGGATGTGGAGGGAGGTGGGAGGGGTGTTCAAGATGGGGAACACATGTACACCCGGGGCAGATTCATGTCAATGTATGGCAAAACCAATACAATATTATAAAGTAATTAGCCTCCAATTGAAATGAATAAATTAAAAAAATAAAATAAATAAATTTTGAGAAGAAGAAAAGAAAAAAAAAAAAAAAACCAAGGGTCCCTCCCAATCCCCACTGATGCCCTTCAGTGCCTCTGCACGTGTAGGGAAACCTTTTCTCCTCTAGCTGACCCTCAGGAACACTAACCCCCAACTAGCCTCCACAACTCCTCCCCACTCGCTCCCCACTCCCACATCATACAGGGTTGCTCTGGTGTTCCTCTGGTCCACCTGGGTTCCAAGGCTCCCTGCCAGCATCCAGTAGGTGCCCTAGATGCCTCACATTCTTGATAGTATCGTTTCAAGGATAAAAGTTTTAATTTTGATGATTCCAAATTGCCTAATTTTGTTTCCTTTGGTGCTTGCGCTTTTTGTATCATATCTAGGAAATCATTGTCTAATCCAGGATTAACATTTACATTTCTGTTTTCTTCTGAGTGCTTTATAGTTTTAGCTCTTATATTTAGGTGTTTTATCCATTTTTAGTTAATTGTTATATACAGTGTGAGGTATAGGTCGAAGTTGATTCTTTTGCATGTGAACATCCAGTTATCCCAAGACCATTTGTTGAAACATTATTCTTTGCCATTGAATGGCCTCTACACCCCTCACAATAATCAACTGACCATAGAGATACGGCCTTGTTTCATGACTCTCCGTTCTATTCCATTATCTGTCTATATACAATCCTTATGTCATTGCCATAATGCCTTGATTATTGTAGGTTTGAAGTGGGTTTTGAAATTGGGAAGCGTAAGTACTTGTTCTTTCTCCACACTGTTTTGGCTATCCCAGGACCCTTTTAATTCTTATAATTCTAGGATCAGTTTGTTGATTTCTGGTGGAAAAGAGCAGCTTGAATTTTGATAGGCCTCTATTAGGGGAGTACTGCCATCTTAACACAATAGTAAGTCTTCCAACCCATAAATGTGATCTCCCGCATCCATAAAAATCTGAGCAAGCTCCAGGAGTTGGTGATGGACAGGGAAGCCTGGTGTGCTGCAGTCCATGTGATCGCAAAGAGTCGGACACAACTGAGTGACTGAACTGAAGTGAAATTTCCACTTATCTAGACCGTCTTTAATTTCACTTAGCAATGTTTTGTAGTTTGTATTGTACAAGTCTTGAACGTGTATAGAGATCTATTTGCTCTTTGTATATGACCTTGTATTCTGCAAACCTGTCGAGCCCCTGTATTAGGTCTAATAGTCTCTGTGGTGAGAGGGTGGTTCTTTAGGATTTTCTATACACAAGGTTATATCATGGATCGACAAGAAGGCAGAGGAGTAGGTGGACGGGGAATACAGCTCTCTCCACGGATACATCAGGAATATACCTGCAGACACAGAAGTGCATGCAGAACACCAGCTGAGCGCGGACAGGAGTACCTGACCAGTGGGAAAGAACATATAGAACCACGCAAAACTCGGTAGGATGAAGGAACTAGGGGGGAAAACGGGACTGTTAGTAGGGCTGGACCTGCCCTCGGTGGGTGGGGGAACTGAAGCAGGGGTCTGATCCCCACATCGGGGCAATTGTCTGAGTCAGAGGAGAAACATTTAAGGCTGAGAGTGAAACAGCTCATCTGTGGCAGCCTAAATGGAATGAGAATCAGACATCCTTGCCGCATTCATACATACCCTAGATGGCGCAGTGGCTGGGAGCTGGAGTTTAGGCATTGTGGAGCAATCCCAGGGGAGGGCTGGTGTTGACTGCAGAGAGACAGATGGAGGGGATGTGAGGGAGGAGACTGTGGTGGGAAATGCCTGTGGAGGAAATCCGGGCAGCCATGGAAGTAAGGTGATACTGCTGAGTCATGCATAGGGTGTGGAGCCATCACCATAGCCTCTCGACCCCCACATGCCCGCTTTGGCATCTGAACAATAGAGAGGCTGGCCCATCAAACACCTGATGCACTGAACTGCAGAGTAGGACCCCACCCAGGGTGCCCCTTTCAGTGAGTGATGCGTGAACAACAGAGAAGGACTCCAGGTAAGGAAGCCCTCTAAGTGCCTGAATGGGCAGAGCTATGGAGAAAGACTGGCCAAAGAGGCCTTCTGATCGCCAGCTATAAGAGGCTTGAAAAAGGACTCTGATAGGGCCATAACTCCTGCGGCGGAGGCAGTCCATGTCCCTGCACACTTGGCATCGCCAGGGTCCCCGCAAGCCAAGCTGCTGTGAAACGTTCACGCTCAACTCTCACTGGTGCAGAGCTGCCACAGGCAAAAAAAGTCTTATATCTATGCGTGCAGGGTCACTTCAGTAGTGTCCGACCCCTGTGGACTATGGGTTGCCAGGCTTCTCTGTCAGGGAGAGGGGTTCTCCAGGCAAGAATACTGGAGCGTGTTGGCCAATACTGGTTGCCATACCCTTCTAGAGCACTATAATTCCTGCTGCCCTAGCCGTCAACCCCCTGAGTACCTGGTGTTGCCAGAACACCTGCGACTCAAGCAGCCGCACCACCTCCACACCTGGCCCTCACAGGGGCAAACCCAAGTCCTCCAGGGCAGCCTCAGGAGCAAACCCCAGTGGAAGACCCATATACAGAGGTGGAAATAAAACCACAATTGAAACCCATGGGGAGTGCGACTAAGGAAGAAGACCCAAAACCCTCCCACCAGCTGTACAAGCTGCAGATTAAATCCACACGATCAACTAGGCAGACTCTGTGTCTGTGGAATATATAAAAGATCACTGAGAGCTCCCACAAAAGATTACGTCATCTGCAAATAGAATAGCTTTACTTCTTTTCCAATGTAGATTCATTTTATTTCTTTCTCTTGCTTAATTCCCCTGTCCAGAACCTCCAGGACAATGTGGAATAGAAGTGGTTAAGAGATGGTATCCTTCTATTGTTCCTGATTTTCAGGGGAAGTACTTCTGCCTTTTATCATTAAGTACGATGATAGCTGTGGGTTTTTCATAGATGTTTTATATCAGATTGAAAATGTTGCCTTCTACGTCTAGTTTGAGTCTTTGTATCTTGAACGGATGCTGAATTTTGTCCAATGCTTTTTAGGCAGCTACTGAGATGATAATGTGGTTTTTCTCCCTTATTCTACTGATGTGGTATATTAACCTAATTGATTCTTAATATTAAATCAACAAGGACAAGGATTTTGTAAGGATTTTTCACTTTCATGCTGCTGCTGCTAAGTCGCTTCAGTCGTGTCCGACTCTGTGCGACCCCATAGACAGCAGCCGACCAGGCTCCGCTGTCCCTGGGATTCTCCAAGCAAGGACACTGGAGTGGGTTGCCATTTCCTTCTCCAATGTGTGAAAGTGAAATCGCTCAGTCGTGTCTGACTAGTAGCGACCCCATGGACTGCAGCCCACCAGGCTCCTCTGGCCATGCGATCTTCTAGGCAAGAGTACTGGAGTGGCTTGCCATTGCCTTCTCCGTTTCACTTTCACAGATGCTGCCAAAATGCTGTCCATCAGGAAAGCTGATGTCCATCAGTAAAGCAGGAGAAGTAAAGCTTGTTTACTACCTCGTCACATCATTCTTGGAGCAGACACTCTGATGCAGTGAACAGGATGCTTGGACCTTTGCTCATCATGGAGTTCACCAGTTGTGTAGGAGGGAGGCTGAGCACGGTTAGAAATGCAAAACAGTCGGGTCCCAGCCAGGACCAACAAGCCTGAGTGAAAAATGGCTCCCCACGGGGTCTCACCTCCTGGGGGTGTTGGAGGGTGAGGTGTGAGACGAACAGGCCATTGTGGCTGCAGAGATGGGAAGCACAACCACAGGAAGTAGAAGGTACTACAGGGGAGAGGGTTCCATTCGGCAACAGTGCAAGTCCTGCGTATGGAAGGACAAACCGTCCACCACTGCCCAGGGTGACCAACCGCAGCCTTTGACACAGATGGGGAGGATGCTACCCTGGCGACCCAGGCCTCAAACCTGGACCGAGGGGAGTCCCCTTCCTCAGATGTCCAGGAGGACGCTCCAGCCCCATTTTGGCCATGCCCACCGACTGCAGCTTTGAATACACAAGCAGCAGTGATTGGTTGTGGGGCTTGGGAAGCAAGGAATCCTAGAACACTCTGGGGAGCCCACGTGGAAAGCACAGGCTCAGGGTCTCACGGGGTAGAGGGACAGAGACCCAGATCAGACCAGGGCTCACACAGTTAGGTGCTGAGGTTGATGGGCAAGAGTTCACAGTGGGGGTCCTTGGCCTGAGCACTGGAGGACCAGTGGAACCCAGTCTCCAGGAGCGTTCGCTGCCCAGTAAACAGGCTGGAGACGCTTCCCCAGTCAGTGCCTGCTTCAGTGAGGTCACTCTAGGAGTCAGCTGGCATCCGTGGGCGAATCTCTGAGTTTGAGGCAATCAAGCGTCTGAGTTGCAGTGTCCTAAGCACTTCTAAGGTGCCACCTCACTTGAAGAAAACCCTGTCACCCCTGCAGGACCTTGAGTCCAGCTCTTTCTCTCAGAGACCCCCTCCATTTCCCCCCAGCCCTGAGGGAAGTGCCTTGGACGCCTGGTCTCGGTCTGGATTTTCTCTGGATCCTGGAGAGATGTTCAGTTCAGCCCTCACCGGGACATTAAAACAGACACCTATGTGTGGGCAGTAGAGAGGTCCTGCAGAATGCAGGGAGCGGGCAAGGTCCTCAGGGGATCGTCTGAGGCAGCGCAGGTGCTCGCTGAGAGGCCACAAATGGGGTGAGGATGTAACTGAGGCCCTGTGAGCAGAGTTAGGAGAGGGCCTAAAGAGGATCCTGGAGTGGGAGGGAGGCCTGGTGGAAGGTGAGGGGAGAGGGTGGAGATTTGGGGACAGAGAGGATTTGTGGCAGCTGTCACCAGGAGAGGGACTCTGGAAAATGACAGATGATTAGAGGGATGTGAGACAGCAGTCATAGGCACAGTGAGCGGAAGACCTCTCCTCTCTCCAGAATTCAGTAGCCCACAGTGTGTGCTGAGACATGACAGAGAGGACCAGGTCCCTGGGACTCGTTCTGTGGATCTGGGATTCACTCTGAACCTCCCGTGGGGCAGGATACAAAGTCGCCACGACCAGAGGTGACCAGGGTGGGTTAGGTCCATTCTGAGGACCCAGACATGGGGAATCAATTTCAGAACCCCTCAGCTCTCAGGCAATCCCCACCCCTGGGATGAATCTGCCTTCCTCAGGAGGACATCCTGGTGAATGCAGACTGCAGGGACAGCAGGACTGGAGGCCTCTCTCCCTTGGGGTTGACTGAACAGAGACTCAGTGCAAATGCCAACATCGCAGCCCAGAGGGAAAGATGTAGGGCTTTGTGTCCCAGGGTGCAGGCTGTAGGCTCTGGGGGAGGTGGGTGTAGCCTCCGAGCTAAAGGAGAGCTGTTCGATAGAGCTGCGTCTACTTAAAGAAGAGCATACAACAGGAGAGATGTGAGTTTAAGCTGGATTTGGAGTCTTCTCGGAACTACAACCCAGGACACAGCTCCTCCGTGAGCTCGGAGGAAACTGCTTGGAGGAGGTAGCAGAGAAATCAGTATGATTTCTGCCTAGGAAGCACATGCACTCAAGCGTGCATATTGGTAAAAGATTAATGTGAAACACAGAGATCAGATGTCACAAGTTCATTATTTTCATGCTTTTCTGTGTGTGGAAGATGCAAGAATCTAGGGTCGCTGAACCTTTTCCTGAGGTATCTGTAAAAAAATAAGGGCCAACTTGTCCAAAGCTGAGTGTGCCTCATACAGTTTTTCACCCTAAATTCCTTCAGAGTGTACTTCAGGTCAGCAATTACAGTGGTTACAACTTAACACTTGTAGAACTGGCTGTGAGTAATGCTGTTTGTCTTAAGGATAGGAATTCACCTGAGGCCAGATGTTCAAGCTGGATTTAGAAAAGGCAGAGGAACCGGAGATCAAATTGCCAACATCCTTTGGATCATAGGAAAAGGAAAAGAGTTCCAGAAAAACATCTCCTTCTGCTTTATTGACTAGGCCAAAGCCTTTGAATGCATGGACCACAACAAACTCCGGAAAATTCTGAAAGAGATGGGAATACCAGATCACCTGACCTGCCACTTGAGAAATATGTATGCAGGTCAGGAAGCACCAACGAGAACTGGACATGGAACAACAGACTGGTTCCAAATAGGAAAAAGGGTAACTCAAGGCTGTATATTGTCACCCTGCTTATTTAACTTACATGCAGAGTATATCATGAGAAATGCTGGACTGGAAGAAGCACAATCTAGAATCAAGATTGCCAGGAGAAATGTCAATAACTTCAAATACGCAGATGACACCACCCTTATGGCAGAAAGTGAAGAACTAAAGAGTCCCTTGAAGAAAGTGGAAGAGGAGAGTGAAAAAGTTGGCTTAAAACTCCATATTGAGAAAACTAAGATCATGGCATCTGTCCCATCACTTCATGGCAAATAGATGGGGAAACAGTGGAAACACTGACAGACTTTATTTTGGGGGGCTCCAAAATCACTGCAGATGGTGACTGCAGCCATGAAATTAAAAGACGCTTTCTCCTTGGAAGAAAAATTAGGACCAACCTAGACAGCATGTTCGGAGAAGGCAATGGCAAGCCACTCCAGTACTCTTGCCTAGAAAATCCCATGAACGGAGGAGCCTGGTAGGCTGCAGTCATGGGGTCGCTACAAGTCAGACATGACTGAGCGACTTCACTTTCACTTTTCACTTTCACACATTGGAGAAGGAAATGGCAACCCACTCCAGTGTTCTTGCCTGGAGAATCCCAGGGATGGGGGAGCCTGGTGGGCTGCCATCTATGGGGTCGCACAGAGTCGGACACGACTGAAGTGACTTAGCAGACAGCATGTTAAAAAGCAGAAACAGTACTTTGCCAACAAAGGTCCATCTAGTCAAGGCTATGGTTTTCCCAGTAGTCATGTATGGATGTGAGAGTTGGACTATAAAGAAAGTTGTGCGCTGAAGAATTGATGCTTTTGAACCGTGGTGTTGGAGAAGAGTCTTGAGAGTCCCTTAGACTGCAAGGAGTTCCAACCAGTCCATCCTAAAGGAAATCAGTCCTGAACATTCACTGGAAGGACTGATGCCGAAACTGAAGCTCCAATACTTTGGCGACCTGATGCGAAGAAATGACTCATTTGAAAAGACCCTGATGCTGGGAAAGATTGAAGGTGGGAGGAGAAGGGGATGACAGAGGATGAGATGGTTGGATGGCATCACCGACTCAATGGACATGAGTTTGAGTAAACTCCGGGAGCTGCCAATGGACAGGGAGGTCTGGCATGCTGCAGTCCACAGGCACTCAAAGAGCCAGACACGACTGAAAGACTGAATTGAACTGAGAGTTGGAATTGACTAAGATGGCTAGGGTCTGTGTCCTCAGGTGTGACGTACTTGAGCTGTTTTGGGTTGATGTCCAGGATGAGTGCTCTCTGAACTGTTCGTGGATCTCTGTCCCAGGCATGAAGTCTCTGAACTCTTTGGGAGGGTTTTGTCCAGAGGGTTGGGTCTCTGAGCTGTTCATGTATCTGCATATGAGAATAGTCTTAAGAGGAAGGCTGGATGGACCCCATTCCCATGGGTCTTAGAAGTAGACCTGTGATATCACACTGGCTGAGATTTCTACCATGCCTCCCTACAGAGATAAAAGCTTGTGGCCCCATCCTCGGGGAAGGCAAGTCATATGCAGTACACAGGAGCCCGTGGTAATTATACTGATAAGAACAATACTTCCTGACATGACTATCACCCTTGATAGGGGCCCTGTGAAAAAACTGTGTACACACACTCACTCAGACAGTCTGCCCAACCCACGACAAAGAGGCCACCATTTGCAGATGGGAGCCCAAGGCCCAGTGCAGATGGAAGGTCTCGGCTCATGAGGACAGGAGGAACTGGATGCAAGCTTGGGTTCCTTGGAGGAGGCAGGGAAGACTCGGCAGAACCCTAGCCAGGTAGTGGGGGAGGGGGATGTTGGAACAGGGCCACAAGGACCCCGTGACTGTCTCACTGTCAGGATATGTCTCTGTGTCTCCCCATCACACACCCAGCTTCTTACCTGATTTAGGGAATGTAATCTGCTCATTCCCTGGGGATGTGGTGGTAGAAAATACAGGGGTGAACCTCCAAGCAGTTGGGGAGAAACCTCACATTCACCAATTTGCATGAGGCCCCACCGCAAATGCAGAGATCCCTGCCTCTCTTTCCTCCATTAAAGCATTCATTGGCACTGAGGTCAGCAGGAGGGCAGTCAGGGCTCGACAGGTTGTGAGGGACCCTGTGTTCAGCATGAGCCTCCCCATGACTTGAACATATCCACGTCTTGATCAGGGCAGAGGACCCTGATGTGTGCCAAGGGAGCATGATTAAGATGCAGGCCACGGGCAACTGAGTCATTTCCTAGAGACAGTCCCTGGTGGGGACGGGGGGTGGAACAGCTTCTTTTCTCCTGTAGAGATCGGCACATCATTCCGTAGCAGGGCTGGGGGCCCATAGGTGGGTGCTAATTGGGATACTTTGCTGCCAGAAACAGTCTCTCTGACCCTGTCCAATGTTCTAACTTTGTCTTTCTGCCTGCCATCTCTGTGCCTGTTACATCCTCCCTCTTTGTCTTTACGAGACTGACTGTGATCTCACTCATTCCGTGAGGGTCCTTTCTCGGTCTCTCCTGAGGGTATCATCAATTGACACGGATGTTCACTGGGAGCAGTAGGGGGGGATTCCCCTTGAGTGTAGGGGATTCCAGGAAAGGCATGTCCAACTGCACAAGGTCTGTGGTTTTCCTGGGATGAATCTAGAGCTCCTCAACAATCATTGTGTGATTGGGGACTCTGAAAGAACCCTGGGGCTTCTCTGGTAAAAAATCTCTTGTGGCTCAAGTCAAATTCCCAGCTACGGCCAGAAGGCCCTAGGGGACCCGCCCCTCATCACCACTCTCATCGGATCTCCTGGCTCTCCCTCCATCATGCTGTGACAGTCCCATAGGCCTCCTCACTCTTTTCATACACACTACACTGATTTCCACTCCCCAGGTTTTCCACTGGCCTTAACTCTGTCTGGGATACTTTTCGCCCAGATAGGCATCTCCTCTAGGCTTTTGCTCAAATGTCACAATCTTAGAAGGAAATTCCCTGGCCACTCTTTCTAGATATCATCCCCTCTATTTCACTATCCCGGTTTAATGTTAATCACAGCAGTTATGAACACCCGATAAATTACTTATCTTTTGGGCCTGTATGACCCCAACACAATGTAAGTTCCATGAAGCCAAAGAAGATTTTCTCTTTCCTAACACACATAGTTGTGCTTGACAGAAACTGTGGAGAGGATGAATGAATGTCGTAATGAATAAGCAAATTTAAACTTGTTGAGAGAGGTATAGCTACACAGGCTGAAGATTCTGCTAGGGAACATATTCAGGGAGGACAAGCCGGTGACAAAGCCATGGTCTTTATCTCAGCTACGCGGTGTCCTTGGGTCCCCTCGGAGTTGACCCCTTTCCTAACAGAATGGAAAGTCCTGTTGTCCTTCTCACATATTACTCGCAGTCAACGACAGAGGCCTTCCCCACTCCAGACATTCAGAGCCCAGTCCGAAAATTTCTCTCCCCTTCCCGCTGCGGGACTGCGGCTGGCTTTCCCCATTGAGACCTCTTCTGTATTAAACAGGAAAGCACAAACAAGCACAATGCCCAGCACACAGAAAATGCTTTCAATGCTTCCTGATAGGACAGTGGCCACTACACAGAAGTAATCTTCAGTTTCGGAAGACATTTTTCTGAGTCCAAGATTGCAGCAATCGGTGGGGTTTTCATCCTAACTTTGCCTTTCCGCCCTTGGAGGATCACCCTCTAATGGTCCACCGGCATCTACATCGGCTGTTCCCCAGTCTCACCACCAAGGGGCGCGCGAGATGAAACAGTTCTGTCCTGGGATGTACCGGTAAGGGGTACCGGTAAGATCACTCACTCTGGAAGGTACCATTCGAGAGGGCGTATGACAACAAAGAGAGTACCTTTCCACCGCTTCGGGCATCGACCAGAGTTCCTAGCGGAGGCACCCATGGCACCACGGGATCCATCCCCATTCGCTGCATTCTGTCTTCCCCCTGCATTTGAGTCCAAGTGGACAGCGGTATTAAGCTGCAACTGTCCTCGTCTCGTTTCCAATTCCACCCCTTCGTTTCTACATGGTTACATCCAAGGGGGGACGGCTACGGAGCGAGATGGGCTGCCAGTTTGGGGTAAGGCGTCAGGGAAGCGTTCTGGGCATTGATTGGTCACCGCGTGATCGCCGGAATTAGCTCTTCCAGGGCGCGAATAGGCGCCGGAAGTCCCGCGACTTCCGCCCTGCTTCGTCTCCTGCCCAGTTCCAATTGGCTGGCTGGCTGTTACAAGCACTGGGATCGCAGAGCTGGAACTGAGGGCGAGAGGTGTGTTGCGGTGCGCGGCTTTTTAGAGCATACAATTTTTCTCCAAATTTCTTGCTTTTCCCGAAGGGGTCGAATAGCTGCCCTGGTTAGGGGCGAGGTTTGGCGCAGTCTCTGGCTGTGCATGGTGACGGCGTTTCAGTCTTGTTTAGCTCTCGCTCAGTCTGGATCTTGTGGCAGCCCACGGTCATTCACACAAATGCATGCAATTCATGTCCAGAGAGAGGTCTCTGAGTGTGCTGTCTCTCCCTGGAGAGTAACCAGTGTCAGGGAGCCTGGGCTTGTGTATCGCTACGTGTGGCAACACAGGTGCTGTTTGGTTACTTTTGATCTTTGAGCCTTTGGGCGGAGTTGTGAGTGGTGGGATATTTGATCTGAGTGGATTTTGTGAACCATAGTACAGAGCCCCTAGGATGCGTGTGCCTGTATTCCGGGGTGTGCGTTTTTGGAGCTTTCGGTGTGAGATCTCTGTGTAGGCGTGTGCACCTGAGATTGTGAGAGCTCTGAGTTTTTGATACTGGGCACCAAGTTGTTATGTCTCTGAGGGATGGGTTTGTCTAAAGGTGTAAACTGTCAGCTGCTTGGGGATGTGTACACAGGGTGCAGGTTTTCCATTTGTCTGGCGACTTTATCTAAAGATTATATGATGATGTTCTTGACTTATTAAAGTTCTGTCTTTCCGTTTAGTGTTTTTGTATTAGATTGGTAAGTGTCGAGTGGTTTGAGACTCAGTCTCCGTGATGTGAAGTATCTGTGCAGTTCTCATTTGTTTCTGTCTGGAAGACTTTGGTCTGTTTGGAGGGTCTTTGTCACAGTGTGTATGGTGATGGTATCTGTTGTGTTTGAGGGTCTGAGACGAGTTGTGTGCTCACTGTGCAGAGATGCAGTGAGCTCTTTTTGGTGTCTCTGGGTATCTATCTGAGCTGCTTGGAGTCTTTGTGTCAGAAAGAAAACCTCTTATGTTCTTGGGTGTTCTTGGAGCTCTCTGTCCAGGAACTGAGGGTTTGAAAGCTGGCAGATATGATTCCAAGGCCTGGAAACTGACATGCTGACTGTGTGTTCTTGAGCATATCAGTTGTCTCCTGGAATCTCAGTATGTATCATAGTTGTTATAATGGGGCCAGTGCGCATCTTGGAGGGTACCTGTGCAGGTTAGCAATGTGTGTTGCCTGGCTCCAGACTGTCCTTCAGCAAATATTTTCTGAGCACCTGCCATATACCTGAGCAATATTGGAGGAGTTTGTGACAGGACAGAACTGACCAAGTCTCCACGTAGACTTGGTGGTCAGTAAATAAATCAAGGGTGGCAGGAACTATGAAGAAAGATAATGGTAGATCAGGGGAAAGGATATATGTGGGTATGATGTTATTATTTTATTCAAGGTAATGAGGGAACGTCTCCCTGAAAGATGGCAAGTAAGCAGAGATCTGGAGGAAGTGAGGGAGCAGGCCTGGGGTTATCTAAGGGAAGAGCATTCCAGGTAGAAGGAACAACAAATGCAACTGTCCCGGCATGGAAATCTACTTGGCGTGCTCCTGAATGTCAAGGAGTCCTGTGATGCACTGGGTTTGGCATGTAGCACTCATGGAAAGGGGTCTGGTTGCTGCTGTCTCTGTTTCTCCCACAATTTGTGATCATCTGCATTTCACAGATGAAGGACTGAAGGCTCCAACATGTGCCCTGCACCTTCTCTCCTACCTATCCCTGAAATTAGGAGTGAAACCTTCTGGTCCATCATGAGAGAGAGAGAGTTTGAGTGTCCCAGCTGCAGGGATGTCACACTGAATGTCAACCAAGCAGCAGAGGTGAGTTATAATGTGGGAATCATGCCTCTTAACATTGGTACTCTTGATGGAGGGCAGGACTTAAGAAGGGAAAAGGAACTGGGGCAAAGAACAGAGGCAGGAAGGGAAGTTGGAGGACAATGAGGAAAAAAAAAAACACGACTGGCTTCATCACATTGCTTGGGTTTGTGCCAGTTCACGTTGATTGACTGACTGTATTAGGACATATTCACGTTTTCCTGTCCCTACCCTTTCTTTCCCTTCCCTTTTTTTGTGCCTGAGCAAGTCAGTCCTAAAGCCATTAGGTGCTGCCAGGCAAGGCATGTGTATGTGTAAAGGGGCATCCCTGCCTGGAGAGTCAGAGCCCAAGGTGGAAAGAAGGATGTCCCTGGGGAATGGGTGGGAAGGAGGCTGTTTCATGGATTCTAGCTTGAGTGAGGTGTGGAAGTCAAGGGCAAGGGTTGGTTCTGCATACATTGTGAGGAGGACCCTTTTGTGGAGGAGGGATCACTTACATGCGTTGGGATTCATCAACTCAGCAAATACATAAGAATGCTGAAAGCCACATATGTCATTTTTGGAAAAGGGAATTTCCATTATGGAAAGGAAGTAAACTAGAACAAATTCTGAGGAATTCTACTGGAATTAAAGGTCTCCATGCAAACTACGTTTATTCGATAGGTGTGCGTATGTGGCTAGACTGATGTATGACTCTAGATGTGTGTCTCTGTTTCTGTGTGTGTGATTGTGTACACACATATATTCCCAAGTTAGTGGAAACAGCAGCATTCCAATGGCAATAATTACACCAGTCCCCAGATCCTAGCTTCTGAACACCTTTCTCCACTAAACGATGGGTTCCCAGGCTGAGGAAAGAAAGGATAAATGAGCCTGGTTCACCTTGTCATGTCAGTAATAAGGGAAAGTTCAGGAATGTTGGGGAGATATCAGAGGGACACAGAATGTAGCTTGAGGGCTCTCCCACAGGAAACACTCAGGACTCTCTTATTTTTTCCACCTTTTTTGAGGTATTATTGACATATCACCTGTACGTTTAAGATGCCAATGGGATGATTTGATACACACATATTTGGCAAAACGATTACCACGGCAGGGTTGGCCCTCTATCCCCTCACATAATCCTTTTTAAAAATTGTTGAGGAAATAACATCTCAGATCTACCCTCTTAGCTTTCACTGTATTATACAGTTTTGTTCATTATACTCACAATACTATACATTGGATCCACGTAACTTATTCATCTCATACCTGGAAGTTTGTACCCTGTATTCAGCATTTTCCCCAGGCCCTGGAAACCACCCTTATAAACTCTTATTTCTGTAAGTTTGATTTTTTAGATTCTGCATATAAGTGAGAACATACAATATATGTCTTTCTGTCTTTCACTTTTTTCACTTAGCATAAAGACTTTGAAGTCCATTCATGTTGTTGCAAAAGGCAGAATTTTCTTCTTTCTGACCGAAAAATATTCCATTGTATATATTGCCACATTTTCTTTTGAAATTAATTCACTTTAATTTGAGGATAATTACTTTACAATATTTTGAGGTTTTTGTCATACATCAGCATGAATCTGCCATAGGGATTCACGTGTCCCTCCATCCTGAACCCCCCTCCCACTTCCCTCTCCACCCTATGCCTCTGGCTTGTCCCAGAGTACCGGCTTTGGGTGCCCTGCTTCATGCATGGAACTTAACACTGGTCATCTATTTTACATATGGTAATGTGCATGTTTCAGTGCTATTCTCTCAGATTATCCCACCCACTCCTCCCACTGAGTCCCAGAGTCTGTTCTTTACATCTGTGTCTCCTTTGCTGCCCTGCATGTACGGTCATTGGTACCGTCTTTCTAAATTCCATATATATGCATTAATGTACAGTATTTCTCTTTCTGACTTACTTCACTCTGTATAATAGGCTCCAGGTTCATCCACCTCATTAGAACTGATTCAAGTACGTTCCTTTTTATACTTGAGTAATATTCCATTTTATCTGTTCCACAGTTCCTTATCCACTCGTCTGCCAATGGACATCTAGGTTGCTTCCATGTCCTAGCTATTGTAAACAGTGCTGCAGTGAACATTGGGGTACATGTGTCTGTTTCACTTCTGGTTTCCTCGGGGTGTATACCCAGCAGTGGGATTGCTGGGTCACATGGCAGTTCTATTCGCAGTTTTTAAAGGAATCCCACACTGTTCTCCATAGTGGCTGTACCAGTTTGCATCCCCATCAACTGTGTAAGAGTGTTCCCCTTCCTCCATAGGTTATCCAGCATTTGTTGTTTGTAGACTTTTTGATGGTGGCCATTCTGACCGGTGTCATCACGTTTTCTGTATCCATTCATCCCTCCATAGGCACTTAGTTGCTTACAACTTTTGGTTGAAGCTGCAAAGTAGATTTCAGGTTAGTCTTAATCCTTCAGCATAGTTTTTCAGAATCATTTGGCTATTCTAGTTCATTTGCCTTACCACAGAAATGTTATCATCACTTAGTCTATATGTATACAAAAGTCCTGCCAGGATTTCTGACTGGAATTGTATGAAATTGATGGATCTGCATGGGGACTACTGACATCCTGATTATATTGAATTTCTCCACCCGTGAACACACCATGTGCCCCCATTTTGATAGGTCTTATTTAAGGAACCACATTGCATTACCTTTTCTGCCATTGTTTTATCAATTCTAATTCTCGTGTATCAAATTCTGAACATCTGATTCTGATGAAGATATGAAAAGAGTAGTCCGAAATTCATCAGTAATGCTTTATTTCTTATGTAGTTTTAATATTGCCCGTTTATTGTGTTTCTTATTTTTTCTGCTAATATTCATGACTGTTTACTCCAAGGGTGATGGTATGGGTATTTTCTGGGGTAAATGGTGAGGAGATGTTCAGCTGTGTTTTGGGATGAAGAGTCTGAGGACAGGGGCACAGGGGAGAGAGAGTAGGGGTGGGGGAGGTGAAAGCGTGGGGCGGGGACAAGGGGATAGTAGTACAAGTAGAAACAGAAGTGAAGAGACACAAGAAGAAGAGCTCCCCTTCTGGACTGTGCTTAGCTCTCCGTAGATATACGCATAATGAAGTCTTTGAGTACTCATAGCAACACTGTGAGGTGAGCATGTTTAATGCTGTCATCCCTTTCAGCAGCTGAGGAGCAGAGACACGTAGGCGTTGATGGGTGAATGAATCTGCACAAAGTCACCTAGCTGGCAAGGGCTGAGTCACACTGGTGCCCAGGCCAGAGAGAAACAGCCAGGTGTGGTGTCTGACCCCCAATCTGGAATACAGTGCACTGCCTGGTGTACTCTGGATCAAAAGGCAGATCAACATCTCCATCCGCGTGAAACATTACTGTGGATCTGTGTATGGATTGAACACAGTGTCTCCTAAGTGCGTGAAAGACCATGGGGTGTCATGTCAACATGCACTCATCACAGAGAACAGTTCCTGGTCCATTCCGAGGTCTAAACAGTGTTTCCTCTGACCAACATGAGTGGAGCACCCTCATCATTATGGAAAGTAGCATAGCCATAGTGATAAACAGATAGAACAACAGATACAATATCATGAAGACATTACCTCCCCCATCTCATAATTCTCTTAAATGCAGAGAACAAAACCTGGAAGGCAATAGACCACATACTAAGTTTTTTTTCTCTTAAGTGTGGCATTCTGGATAATTTCCAAATAACATTTTCTTAGTATTTTAATTTGTTGTATCTTCATTGTTACATAGGCAGTTTTTCTATTATAATTGAAAACTGGGCTTTCTGAAGACTCGTTCTCCTCAGGTATCTTGAGGTTTCAGCATAAAAGAGTTGTGTTTTTATCCCTGCCAGGTGAAAACCCAATCGGCGCACTGAAGTCAGAAGTAATATCGTTGGTACAGTAGGTGGGGGGCTGTGGGGAGTAGAGAGTTCTGACGAAAGGCTAGCTAAGCCTGCAAGCATTGTGAAAAAGGTCACTGACGCTATAGGCCCAAACCAAACAACAGCTCACAGGTCCCAAGGAAGACACTGGTGTTCTATCCACGGAAATGTCTGTGTTAGGACTTTCAGACCATTGCTCTTTTGGCTCCCATGATGCAGTGGGGCAGCTTGTGGCGCTTATAACAGTCCTGCTTTGACCCAGGCTGTGGATGAGAGTCACAGCCTCCCCTGCAGCACAGCCCCCTTTGTGGGCGATCTGGAGCCCTTTTTGTGATGTCTGGGAGTTGACAGATTCCGAAGAGAGAGGAGAAAGAAGATACATAGCGCGGGGGGTACATGCACCCACGCTGTGCATGTGGTGCTAGAGATGTGCTCGAGATGCAGGTGCAGCTTGTTACAGGAAGCAGTTGGGGCTGAGCGGAGTTGGATTCGGGGACTCAAGGAAGAAATGTGGAAGTGAATGTAAAGGGAGAAAACACATTGAGAGGGGTAAACACCTACAACTCCCAATTCTGTACCAGGGTAGCGTGCTCCATTATTGTTGTGAGAAGGCTCCCTGTTCCGAGCTCTGGGAGGGAGTGATGAGCGTTCTAAGGACCCATCATCAACGCTACGCAGGGGCACTGAGAGTGTGAAGACATTAAGTCTCAACCTTTAGCACTGACAGACACAGAAAGCTTCTTAGCCCTGCTGAGAGTGGGGCTGTGGCACCTTAAGGAAGCTCAAAGGTAGGGTGGTGGTGGTGGTTGTTCAGTCACTCAGTCGTGTCTGACTATTAACGAGCCCATGGACTGCAGCCAGGCTCCTCTGTCCTACACTATCTCCCTGGGTTTGATCAAATTAATGTCCATTGGGTTGGTGATGCTATCTAACCATCTCACTCTCTGTCTACCCCTTCTCCTCCTGCCTTCGATCTTTGCCAGCATTAGGGTGTTTTCCAATGAGTCAGCTATTTGCATCAGGTGGCCAAAGTATTGCAGCTTCAGCATCAGTCCTGCCAGTGAGTATTCAGAGTTCATTTCCTTTAGGATTGGCCGGGTTATTCTCCTTCCTGTCCGAGGGATTCTAAAGGCTCATCTCTCTAGCACCACAATTCGAAGGCATCACTCGGCATCACTTAATGATCCAACTCACACATCTGTACACGACTACTGGAAAAACCATAGTTTTGATTCTGCAGACCTTTGTCACCAAAGTGGTGTCTCCGCTTTTTAATATCCGGTCTGGGTTTGTCATGGGCTTCCCCGGAGGCTCAGCGGTAGAGAATCTGTCTGCAGTGCAGCGGAATTAGGACACCCGGGTTCAATTCCTGGGTCAGGAAGTTTCCCTGGAGGAGGGCATGGCAACCCACTCCAGTAGTCTCGCCTGGAGAATCCCCTGGACAGAGGAGCTTTGTGGGCCTTGGTCCATGGGGTCGTAAAGAATGCACTGAGAGACATCACCTCCCACCCAGAATCTCTGGCCAGTGGGCTGTCTCTCTAGCTTTACTCATCTCAAGTAAATTCTGTTCCCTGGCCTCAGAAGCCACATGAGATAATGAAGGAAACTTGACACAGTGGTGCTTTAAGCAGCGATTTCATGCTAGATCTTTATTCATTTGGGCCAAATGACTGCAGGGAATGAAATGGGGTAGGGTGAAGAAGGAAATGAGATGATGAATTTATTGCCCCGGCCACCTCCCTGCCCCTCAGATAGCCGACTTCAGTAGGGTTGGCTGGTGTCAATGCCTTGTGTATAGGCTCACTTGTAACAACATCCTGTGTGTGGTATGAGCAACTTGGTGGGCAAATCAGACAGCCTGGCCAAATATTCATTTCTCAGATTGGATGGAGGGAGAAAAAAGAATGATGAACCATGGGTTCGTTGTGAGTCAGTTTCTAAAATCTCAGTATTTCTTCAGAAGGGGTGTGTGTGTGAATTCTTTTCTTTATCTGAGAATTGGCTTTCTAGGTGAGGAAATATCGTCATGAGACACTCCTTGTGACATGTGAATAGAGGTTGGCAGCGAATTGGATTAAGGTCATTTTCCAAGTGTTTCACACCAAGTGTTTGTTTAAGAGGATAGCAGTGGCCTTAAAGAACTGAACTAAGTGGTTGAAGTACAGGTTTCAGTTCCTGAAATGTTTCTCGACTGTTTCTGGGATGTGTGCTCATCCTAGCCACTGGTCACAGGCAACTCATAAACTCATAGGATTTGAACCGTGTCTTCCTAATGTGTTTTGTTTCCTGCCCTTGAATGTGGTGGAGGCCGCAGTTCTGGTGACTAAAGTTCCTAAGTAACAGTTCTCTGAGAAAAGTAGCTCTCTAGAAAAGAGCAGTGCCTGGGAAGCTGCTCCAAAGTTTTAATATAGCCTGTGATGTAATTTTTGTTAGCTTCACCCAAGATATGATTATTCAAAGAATATAGAGAGATGCACCTACTTCGGTATCTACCATTGGATTTTTCAAATGAACATACAGTAAGATTGGCCCGGTTGTCTTTCTTATTATTTGTTTATTTATTGTTGGCTGCACTGAGTCTTTGTTGCTGCACGAAGGCTTTCTCTATTTGTGGAGAAGGACTACTCTCTAGTGGCGTGCATGCGCTTCTGATTTCAGAGACTTCTCTTGTTGCGGAGCATGGACTCTAGGCTCGAGGGCTTCAGTCGTCGGATCAGGTGGGTTCAGTACTTGTGACACACAGTCTTAGTTGCCCTGCAGCACGTGGAATCTTCCTGGACTAGGGACCGAACGCCTGCCCCATTGCATTGGCAGGTGGGTTCTGTTTTATTTTTTAATCATTAATTTATTTTCATCGGAGAATAATTACTATATGACATTGTGATGGTTTTTCCCATATATCAACAAGAATCGGCCCCAGGTATACATGTGTCCTCCCCTCGTGAAGCCCCATGCCACCTCCATCCCCACCCTATCCTTCTGGGTTGTCCCAGAGCACCGGCTTTGTGTGCCCTGCTTCATGAATTGAACTTGCACTGGTCATCTCTTTGACATATGGTAATGTATATGTTTCACTGCTATTCTCTCAATTCATCGCACCCTTGCCTTCTTTTACCGAGTTGAAAAGTGTGTTCTGTACATCTCTGTCTCCTTTGCTTCCCTACATGTAGAATCATTGCTACTGTCTTTCTAAATTCCATATATATGCATTAATATAAGTATTTGTGTTTCTCCTTCTGATGTACTTCTCTCTGTATAACAGGCTCCAGGTTAATCCACCTCATTAGCACGGATTCAAATGTGTTCCCTTTTATAGCTGAGTAATGTTCCATTGTGTATATGCACAACAACTTCCTTATCCATTCATCTGCCAATGGACATCTAGGTTCTTTCCATGTCCTAGCTATTGTATATAGTGCTGCTGTGAACATTGGGTTACATGGGTCTGTTTCACTTCTGGTTTCCTCAGGGTGGTATGCCCAGCAGTGGGACTGCTGGGTCGTGTGGCACTTCTATTCCCAGTTTTTTAAGGAATCTCCACTCTGTTCTCCGTAGTGGCTGTTCCAGTTTGCATTCCCACTAACAGTGGAAGAAGGTTCCCTTTTCTTCTCACCATCTCCAGCATTTATTGTTTGTAGATTATTTTGACGGTGACCATTCTGACCTGTGTGAGATGATACCTCATTGTGGTTCTGATTTGCAGCTTTCTAATAACGAGTGATGTTGAACATCTCTTCACTTGTTTGGTAGCCATCTGTATGTCTTTGGAGAAATGTCTGTTTAGGTCTCTTGCCCACTTTTTATGGGGTTGTTCGTTTTTCCGGTGTTGAGCTCCATGAGCTGCTTGTATATTTGGACATTCATTCTTTGTCAGTTGTTTCATTTGCGATCACTTACGCCTGTCTTTTCACCTTGCTTATATTTTCCTTCATTGTGCAAAAGCATTTAAGTTAAATTTGGTCCCTTTTGTTTATTTGTGTCTTTATTTCCATTGCTCTGGGAGGTGGGTCATAGAGGATCTTGCTGTGATATATGTCAGAGAGTGTTCTGCCTGTGGTTTCCTCTTAGGAGTTTTATAGTTTTTGGTGTTACATTTAGGTCTTTAATCCATTTTGAGTTTATTTTTGTGTATGGGGTTAGAAAATCTTCCAGTTTCATTCTTTTACACGTGGTTCAGCATTTTCCCCAGCATCACGTGTCAAGAGAGTTTGTTTACACCATTGTATATTTGTGCCTCCTTTGTCAAAGATAATGTGTGCATAGGTGTGTGGATTTATCTCTGTGTTCTCTATTTTGTTCCATTGATCTACATTTCTGTCTTTGTGCCAGTACTATAACACTTGATGACTGTAGCTTTGTAGTATAGTCTAAAGTCAGGAAGGTTGATTCCTCCAGTTCAATTCTTCTTTCTCAAGGTTGCATTGGGTATTTGGAGTCTTTAGTGTTTCCATACACACTATGAAATTATTCGATATAGTACTGTGAAATTATTCAATCTACTTCTGTGAAAAATACCTTGGGTAGTTAAATCGGGATTGTGATGAATCTATAGATCGCTTTGGTTAGTAGAGTCATTTTCACTATACTGATTCTTCCAATCCAAGAACGTGGTACATTTCTCCATCAGTTTGTGTCATCTTTGATCCCTTTCATAGGTTTTTTTTTTTTTTTTTTAGTTTTCTGTATGCAGGTCTTATGTTTCTTTACATAAATTTATTCCTAAGTATTTTATTCTTTTCATCGCAATGGTGAATGGGATCATTTCCTTAATTACTCTTTCTGATTTTTCCTTATTAATTTATAGGAATGCAAGGGGTTTCTGTGTACTAATTTTATATGGCAGGCACATTCTTAACCACTGGACCACCAGGGAATTCCGGGCCTGCTTGTCTTTCGGTGTGCAGCTCTCTGACCTCTGACACACACAGAGATTCCAGTGATCATCACCACCACGACCAGGACACAGGCCACATCCATCACCCTAAAAATGCCCAGGTGCTGCCCCTTTCTGGTTTCCCCTCCCACAACCCAACCCCTGGCACAAGGATCTGTCCTCCTTCACTACATTTTGTCCTTTGCGATTTTAAAATTCCATACGTATTCTGACTATAAGACCTTTCTCAGATCTGTGATTCACAAACATCTTTCCCCTAATAACAAATAGCTTCCTTTTCATTACAGGAGACATGAGTGATGAAATGTACTTTTCCTCCCCACACTCAGAGCCCAGTGTTGTGTAGCCAGCAAGTGCTTGTGAGATTCTTCAGCAGTGAAAATAAATTCTACTGTCAGTCTGTGCTCTCAGCTAGCCCCCAGAGCTATATTTCTGCAGAAATCCACGAGTCTTCTGCAGACAGAGGCGCTTGAGAACAGGTATATTTATTGGAGTCTGAACTTGTGATCTCATCAGAGAGCTTCAGAGCTCAACCCATCTTGCAGGACTTGTCTCCCAGCTCCAAGGGAGCTTTTCTTCTTGAAACTCAGAGGCATGAATTTAGTCAGTGTGGGCACGTTTAGCAGAGCTAACATGACATTTCAGGGTTGTTCACCCTTTACCAGGTATCAGACCACATTCAATATATTTCTTTCTGTCACCCTATTTACTCCTCCTTAAAAGAGCCATCGTTTTGGAAGATTTCAACCCTAATTGATGAGGTGAGAAAGCAGAGGACAGAGAAGTTAGGGGGATTGCTCAGAGTCACACAGGCCTCCAGAGGAAAAGTGGCCCACAAAGCTCAGCATCCTCCATTCAGAGCCCCCACTCTTTATTTCTTCAGTAAAGTTGCCATGCGTGCATGCATGCTACCTCACATCAGCCATGTCCAAGTCTTTGCGACAAAGACTGTAGCCCGCCAGCCTCCTCTGTCCATGGAATTCTCCAGGCAAGAATACTGGAGTGGGTTGCCATGCCCTCCTCCAGGGGATCTTCCCAACCCAGGAATCCAATCCACGCCTCCTGCAGCTCCATCACTGCAGGAGGATTCTTTACCGCTGAACCACTGGGGAGGCCCAAAGTTGACATGTGATATTATATTAGTTTCAAGTGCACAACAGAGTGATTCCATATTTTTAAATATTATGAAATGAACTGCTCCGATAAGTTTGGTTGTCATGTGTCACCACAGAGATTTATTGCAAGATTATTGACTATATTCCCTGTATGTACATTCCATTCTCATGACTTCTTTTATAACTGGAAGTTTCTGTCTCCTAATCCCTTCCCTGTTTTACACATCTCCCTACTCCCTGCTCCTCTGGTAACCACCAGTTTGTTCTCTGTGTCTCTGACTCTATTTCTGTCTTGTTTCCGGTGTTCTCTTATTTTATATCTGAGGTTCCACATATAAATAAAACTGTGATGTATTTGTCTTTCCCTGTGTGCCTAGTTTCACTTGGCATCATACCCTCTACTTCCATCCATGTTGTCGTCAATGACAAATTTCATTCTTTTTTTATTGCTGAGTAATATTCCACTGTGTGTGTGTGTGTGTAAGTGTGTGTGTGTGTGTGTACACCATTTCTTCCTTTTTGATTCATCTATCGATGGGCACTTATGTTCCTTCCATATCTTGTCTCCCCTTGGCTGTAAATAACGCTGCAGTGAACAGCGGAGCACGTATATTTTTTTGTGACTAGTGCTTCTTCTATTCTTGAGAAAAATACCGAGAAGTGGAACTGCTGGATCATATGGTAGTTCTAGTTTTCAGTTTTTGAGGAAACCCTCATTGTCTCCATAGTGGCTGCACCAAGATAAATTTACACCAAAACTGCACGAGGGTTTCCTTTCCTCTACATCCTCGCCAACAGTTCTTACTTGTTTTTTTTTTTTTTTTGATAATAGCTACTTGACAGGTATGAGGAAGTACTTCACTGTGGTCTTGATTTTCTAATCCCTGAGGAGGAGATGTTGAGCATCTTTTCATATGTCTATTGGCCATCTGTATCTCCTCTTTGCAGAAATGTCTATTCAGTGCTTTCCCCAGTTTAAAATCGGGTTTTGGGTGTTTTTCCCAGTACTTTCTATGAGTCCTTTAGCTGTTTTGGATATCTACCTCTTTTGGAATGTGTATCACTTGCTCATATCTTCTCCCACTCAGCAGGTTGCCTTTTCGTTTTGTTGATGGTTTCCCTTGCTGTGTAAAAGCTTCTTAGTTTGATGAACTGCCATTTGTTTATTTTTGCTTTTGTTGCTCTTGTGTGAGGAGACATGTCAACAAAACTATTGCTAAGACCTATGTCAAAGAGCGTCCTAGCTACGTCTTCTTATAGGACCTTTATGGTTTAAGGTCTAACAATTTTGTCTTTAATCTTCTGTTGCTGTTGTTTATTTTTGAATGTTGTGTAAGAAAGGGGTCCAGTTTTCCCATAACCATTTATTGAAGAGAGAGCATTTTCCCTGATGGATGTTCTTGGCTCCTTTGTCACAGACTAATAGACCATAGGAGCGCAGGTTGATTTCTGACAAGCATCCCCAGCTGTACCCTCCGTAAAGGCTGGGGTGAAGTGAGAAGCCTCGGTGACTTCAATGTCCGTCCACAGCTGCTAGCACACCAAGTCTGGATAAGGTACGTCATTGATGCTAGCCACAATGCACTGGGGCAGGGATGGTCATCCCCACCTGGCACAAGTTCCCCAGGATGGGATGCGATGGGCTCACTCCAGCAGCCAACCCAGGTCGATCCCGCCATCCACAGTCCCTCATTTAGCCCATCGTGAAGGTGTTCACTGTTTATGTTACATCCCCTCCATGCCATGCCAGGTTGGCTGTTGAGTCCGGAAGGTGAGGCGGGATTGCATGGCCAGTCCCTGCCCTTGAGAGCTGAGTCATTAAGCAGAGAGGAGATCTGACACCCTTAGATGTGGTGGCGAGGGCATCACTGATCCCCTGTGAGGCTGTGTTGCTAGGAGATGAGAGGAGTGGCAAGGATCAGGGTAGATGAAGTGGACATGGCGGGGGAGGAGACAGGGTACTCTGCAGAATTACCCACAGCCTGCATGAGGGCGCCCGGAGAATTGATGGGTGGCTGTAAATGAGGATAGCAGCAGTGTCACCCCCCTCCCCACCTCAAAGTCTGTATCCCCAACCTGCCTACTGGGTGTTGGTGATCTGGGGGTCACTTCCGAGACAGCATCCTCTCCCCAGTTACAGAGTAGGAGCCAGAATCCTGTGATGTGCAGAGATGTCCAGCACGTCAAATTCTAGGCCAGAGACCGAGCCATAGGAACCAACAGGCCAGAGAATACTGGATGGGAGTTGGCTTAAATGCAGTGGCCACATAACAAATCTGAATGTACCTGTAGCAAGCGATGATATTGAGTCATTCATTTAAAGACCTTCCCACAAAGGGAAGTCTTGGGTCTCCTGGTTTCATCAGTGAAATCTATCAAACGTTTGAAGAAGAAATAGCACCCATCCTGCACAGATTCTTCCTGAATAGACAGGAGGGAGGAGGAAACATTTCCTAATTCATCCTGTAAGCACAGTATTACCCCAGTACCAAAGCCAGACTTGACATCACCAGAAAGCTACAGATCCATATCTATCATGAATAGCGATTGCATACACCCTCAACACAGTATCAGGAAATCAAATCGAGAAACATTTTGCAAAGGGCTGTGCAAGATTTTTCCCAGGATTGCAGTATTGGACCAACACTCAACTTCAGTTATGGGAAACAGCGTTTTGATATAATGAAGGACGGAAACCACCCGTCATCTTGACAGACAAAGAAAAAGCATCTGACACATCAAGACCCATTCATGACAAATAAGTAAATAACTAAATCAATAAACACGGTCAACCAGCTCAGGATAGAAGGGATCGTCGTCGTGGTGCTGAAGGACATCCCCGAGAAACATCCAGGTCTCGTCACATCACATCTAGTAGTGTCTGAGTGAATGTTTGCCTCTTGAGATCCAGACCAAGGATATAAGGTCTGCTTCAACCACCTCTATTCCACACTGACTGAAGGGTCTAGCCTGTGCACCGTGCAAAAGAAGAAATGAAATCACGGAGAAATGAGAAATGAAAACTACGTCCACACAAACACTTGTCCTTAGATGTCTTTCACAGCAGCACTGTTTCTAATCTCCAAATAGTGGAGCAGCCTAAAAGTCTGTCAGCTGGAGAGTGGTAAACAAAGTATTCTGTAGCCATACAGTGGAATAGCATAGATGGATGAAAAGTGATGAACTTCTGCTTTCTGCTGCCACATGGGTGAGCCTCCAAAGCATTATTCTAAGTGAAAAAGCCCAGACACAAAAGGCCACTTCGTGCAGGAGTCCGTTGATATGTAAGGGCCAGAAAGGGCAAATCTACAGAGACAGATATTAGACGAGAGGAAATGCCTGTCCCTGCAGGTCCTGTTGGGGTCGGCTGCTGATGGGTACACAGAACCTTTTTGTGGTGCTGGCAGTGTTCCACAGCTGCAATGTGGTGGTGGAGCACCACTGTGTGAAGTTACTAAAAGTCACTGCACTGGAAGCATCGAATGGGTGTGATTTGTGGTATGTAATTATACCTCAGTAAAGCAGTTTAGGAAGGTAATGCAGATGTCCAAGTGAGACATGTGGGAAAAGATATGCCATTACTCTTTGTCAACGAGGAGTGCCCCTGGTCCTTCCACGTTCTGGGTCCGGCCTCCTCCACATGTGCTAGCTGCTCCCTCCAGAAATAGTCGCTATGCACGTCAGGACACAATCCCCAGTGAGCACACACGTCGACTGTGTCTCTGTGTGTATGCATAGGCGCCCATTGTGTGACCACAAGTCAGTGGCTCTGGACAGGCTCCAAGAACCCACCCTGCAACTGAAATTCTACATAGTTGTTTTCCCATTCTTCTCAAATCACGTGGACCCAGCTTCCGTCTCCCTGGTAACGGATCTCAGCCCTTAGCTCCAACCTCTGGTCACAGGAATACCTGTAGCCTAGTGTGAGGCCCCCTTCCTGAGCTCAGCAACTCAGGAGGGATGCTCAGCAGAGCAGTAACCAAGACAACGGAACTCTGTCCATCCTCCTTCTGCCGCCAGGACTGAGGTGCGTTCCCTCCCCTCCATCTGCCTGAGTGTCTGGTAAGGAAGGGGACTTGGGGGCATAACACACCACTGAGTCATTGAAATTGTTCTAAATATGGCTGTGAATAAATATGTCAAAATATCTCTCAGAAGGGAAGACACATAATTAAATTTTTTTTAAGTCTTTAGTAACAAACATGGCTGTTCAGTTCAGGATTCTATTTAAAACCAGGACAGGTGAAGCCTCATGAGATTGTGCTTCTCAACCTAAATTGTGCATCGGATCTCCCCTGGAGAGGCTTTAGGGGAGCCGATGCTGGCAGGACAGCCCCAGAGAGTTTGAAGTAGTAGATCTGGAATGTGGCCCTGGCCTGAGCTTTATCTGAAAGTGTTCTCTTATGAAAGCCAAGATTGCAGCTGTGGAAACAGAACCCATTCTTACAGGAGGAAATCGAAGATCGAAAATTTGCGACTCCGCTCTACAGAGAAAGCAGGTTTTCATCATGACCCGCTATGCTTGACAGATGTCTTAGGCTGAGGAAAGGGACAACTTGCCCAAATTAACACTAGTTTGAAAACTGACCTTGTGCTTGCTCTGCTGGGTGTTCCTGAATCCAAAGTTTTACAGTTAAAACCCTGCTGTTGTGAGTGAAACTCAGTACGTTTTAGTTCTTGTCAGGATCACTTGTGCCTAGTTAGTTGAATACATTTCTAAAACACTGTGGAGATAACTTCTTTGGAGAGATCAATATAGTGCTTCAACGATTAAAGATGGCTGAGAATGGTAGCTGTTGATGTTGATGTAGAAGGATTGGCTGTCAGCGTTATCTGCTGCCTGTGCTCAGTTGCTGTTTTAAACTGTTTCCTGTGTTATCAAATTAACTCCCGTACACCCATGAAGACCCACCTCCCCAAACATTATTTAGGGATCTCTTCCGGATATTCTTTGGCACATTCCCCAGTGATGGGCTTGCACTGCTGTGTCTTGATCCATCGTCTTGTTAAAGACAGGGCTTTCAACCTCTCAGGTGCATTACAGCGCCCGGGTTCTCTCAGGGATCCAAAAGAGGGTGATGGCCCGTGCTCAGGACACCTTGAGAGCACGTCTGCAGGAACAGGGCCTCTGAGAGGAAGGATCCCCACCTGTGGCAACAGCAAGATCTCGGGTCAGCCTTTTCCAGAGCAGCTCCAGGGGAGTCATGGCACAGTGAAGATCACACCCAGCAGCATGCCCGGGATTGTGGTTTAAGGAACTGGGTTGATGGCAGTGCCCATCCATGAGACAGGGAACGTTGGCCTGGGGCTACTAGCAGGCCTGCAGGGCTTATGGGACATCTGAGTGCAGATGCCCCGTACATCTCGGCCTGTGGGGAATCGGGGGCCCAGTTGAGATGTCCGAGGTAGTTTAGTGATAGGAAAACGCCACAGCATACAGGGGGATACTGATAAAAACAAGTCAGATGGGTAAAAGCTCTGGGGGGTGACGTGGTCACCCAAGGATCATGTATGGAGTGGAAGAGCACAGGGCAGAGGTTGGAAACCAGAGGAAGACAAAGCCCAAGATTTATGAGGGGATCAAAGTAAATGGACAGACAAGGAGACTTAGAAATAACGGACTGAGAGGGACGGGGAAAGCCAGGGCGGGCTGCTGTCAGACTCTGACCAAGGAAAAGTGGTTTTGAAAACGGAATGTGTCTGTGGCCAATACAGCACTGGGTTCTATGGTTTGGCCCACGGAGCTCTTGGGAGACGTTAGCAAGGGGATGTTCTGTGGATGGGCACATGGAGGAGGAATTGAGAGGCAACCAGATAAGGATGGTCCTGGAATCTATACTTCCAAGACGCATGGTATTGGAAGTGGCGGGCTGTGTTCTCGCAGGATGTGCTCTCCTCTCCTGGCTCCACCTGGTGATGCTGACCTGCACGGCCCGTGGGTGGGGGTGGTGAAACTTGCATTTTTGTCTCCCTCTTCTTGCTGTGTCCTCCCTAGCTGACTGAGCCGCAGCCACCCTGCTGGCATCTGCAGACCCCTCTGAATCTGGGTCTGATCGTCCAGCCCACCCCCGGGCAGGGAGGTCCGCTCCTCAGCCTCAGCCTCAAGGTCCCTTAGCCCATTGCCTGCTTAGGCTTCGTCTAGATTCACTCCCTTTCCACATTTCTCCCTCGGGTGATGCAGAGCCCTCCCTTGGATATCTGCTCCAGAAAACGAAATTCCTAATCTACAGCCACCCTTCTTCCCAAAGACTCCGTCGGGTTATTGTACAGTGTGCCCCCTGTGAGTCCCAAGTGTGAATGGGGTGGAATCCTCCTTTCCCTGGCGTTCCTCTTCATTTCTTGTCACACCTCCCTTGTCTGAGCTCTCTCACCTCTGCCTGCCACTGCCTATGTGGGCCGTCCCCGCGCTTTGACTGGGTCGCTCTTTTCTTTGTCTTGTCTTTCATTTGACCCAAGACTTCCCATACAATATCCAGGTCAAAGGGGGCATAGTGCAGAATGTGTACCTTGTCGAGTACAACTAGGAGACGCAGTTGTCACATAAGCCCCACGCCCCTGAACTATAAAAAACAGAGGGATAAAGAACACAAGAGTCAAATATGCCAAAGGTGCCTGAGATGTTGGCTAAGATGAGCACTGAAGAGTGTCTGTGGGATCAGGATGTATGGATATTAATGGTGGCCATGACGAGATCAGTTACAGTGGCGTGACTGGGACAAAAGCTCCATGGAAGGGGGCTGAGGAGAGAATATGTCAGCAGAATCTGAAGCAGTTTTGCTTTTGAAGGGCAACCGGTAATGTGCCAGTAGCTGCATAATAGGGTGGTGGAAGACGGTGGATTTTCCCCTTTGCTGTGGAAAGCTCCGATGTAGAGGGAGCAGGTGCCGGTTCAGGAGAGAGGAGTGATAAGTGCGGGTGCAAAGTCCCTGAGAAGGTGCAAGGCATGGGATCCCGGGCAGAGGTGAGGGGCTGGGAGCAGTCAGGAGCAGGTATGGAGAGGGGCAGCAGAGTGCCAAGGCAGAAACATGCAGATAGGGACTGGGAACCTTGAGAAATCCCACGGGGTTGCTTCCATATTCTCCACGAATTATTGGCGGGTGGCGGTGGTGGTCATTAACATGGAGGAAGGTTACTAGTGTGTAGTATAGGAGTGTCGGAGAAGGCAATGGCAAGCCACTCCACTACTCTTGCCTAGAAAATCCCATGGACAGAGGAGCCTGGTAGGCTGCAGTCCATGGGGTCGCTACTAGTCGGACACAACTGAGAGACTTCACTTTCAATTTTCACTTGCACGCATTGGAGAGGGAAATGGCAACCCACTCCAGTGTTCTTGCCTGGAGAATCCCAGGGATGGCGGAGCCTGGTGCGCTGACGTTTATGGGGTCGCACAGAGTCGGACACGACTGAAGCGACTTAGCAGCAGCAGCAGCAGTGTAGGATTGTAGCTAGGTGACCGTGAAACTGAACAGCGGCCTACTCCGGCAATGAATTTAAGATAAAACACTTCTGTAAAGTTGTAGAGTTTGCTCCTCGATGCTCAGGTGCTCAGACACAGGCAGGGAGTGGGTAGGCAGGAGGGTGCAAGCCGCACAAGAGGTGTGTTTGTCGGGGAGAGGTGTGTTTGCTGGGGACAGCGTCCAACCCTGGCTCAGGCGATCGAGGAGGGGCCTGGCGCATGGTGTGAAAGGACGCGTGGTCGGTGAGCTGGAGGTCTCCAAGAGGTTGTGGTATCAGAGCAATGGCACTAGAGCGAAGGAGCTAGAGGACAGGACGTCATGTTGAGGGTGATGACAGGGAGGAAGGCTGGAAACAGGACACTATGTGGGTGCGCGGTCTTTCCTGATGTCCGGGGCGGGACCGTGGGCAGAGGGATGCTCGGGTGGGGAGGAAGGGAGCATGGCTGAGGACGGAGAGTCTCCGGGGTGACCGGGTGAGCCTCGTGGGCACTGACGGATCAGAAGAGGGCTGAGAGAACAGCGAGTGTACCACGGGAGGAGCGCGTTCACAGGCCGGGGGCGGGAGGGAGGGGAATGGAGAGGGGACATGTAACGTTCCCGCACGTGCGGTGGCGGGGCTTCGGCCGTGGGCGACAGGACCCGGACGTCACCAGGACCCGGACGTCACCGGTCAGGTTCTTCGGCGGAGAGTTCGGAACAGGGTCCCGGAGCAAACTCCCAGCCGACCCGGGCCCGGAGACTGGCGCGGGCCTCACTGGGTCGCTGCGCGCAGGCCCAGAGCCAGCCAATCGGAGTGCAGCCCCGCCCACCAAGCTCCGGATCTGCCCGGACGCCCCGACTTCCTGCCCGTGTTGCTCTGGTTTCGTGGACGGCTCTCTGTCCAGGGGTGGTTTGGCCGCACCCCTTCGAGAGTTTCTCGTCCTTTCTCCGGTCCTTACGGGCATCCCCCATAACTTTCACATCCACGCTGTCCAGCCCTCTGCGCGAAAACCCAGCCGAAACGATGAATTTTCTTCCGGGCTTGCGGCGTTTTGGTTTCTGTGGCCTGCAGGGGGCAATGTTGCTCCACAGTGTCGCCGGGCAGGTTTTCCTCCGCCCTTCGCGCTTTAATAAAATGACAGGAAGCCTTTTGCCATAAGAAGCGGCTGTTTTGTTTTGTTTTTTCTTTCCTCCGTTTGTGTCGGTTGGCTGATTCAAACTGCACGTGAGCCCTTCAGAGAGCCCGTTGTGAGAACTTTCGTCGGACCCATTGACACTTAAAATTACAATAAAAGAATATCAGCTGACATATTGAATATAGTGGTCGGAGTGGTCACCCTTGTCTTGCTTCCGATCGTTGAGGAATTCCTGTATGTTTAAAGAGAACTTTATCATGACAGTGAGTTTCGACTTGACGTGTCTGATTCTTTAAGACCCCTTGGACTGTAGCCTGCCAGGCTCCTCTGCCCATGGGATTCTCCAGGCAAGAATAATGAAGTGGGTTGCCATTTCCTTCTCCAGAGGATTTTCCCAAGCCAGCGATTGAATCTGGCTATCCTGAACTGCAGGTTGACTCCTTACCATGTGAGCCACCTACGAAAATAACACGATAGGGACAAGTGCCAAGCTAAGATCCTGCTGGGTAATTGATCCTGGACACCACGCAAGAAGCAGATGCTATTACTGCCCTCATTTTATGCCTTTGGGACCTCTGGCACACAGAGGAAGAGTCAGCTCTCCAGGGTCTCAGGGTTCCTCAGAGAGTGTCCCCTATGTTCAGGTCTCAAGTCTGTAAGATCGTCGTTTGCACACTGGTTTGCAGGATACATTCCGCTCCCCAGTGGAAGAGTGAAATAAAATGCTCAGTGGGATTGAGGGTAAGACAGCCTGCAATGCTGCGAAAGATTGACGGCAGGAAGAGAAGGGGATGACAGAGGACAGGATGGTTGGATGGCATCACTGACTCAAGGGACCTGAGTTTGAGCAAGCTCCCGGAGATGGTGAAGGACAGGGAAGCCTCCTGACGTGCTGCATGCAGTCCATGGGGTCGCAAAGAGTCGGACACGACCGACGGACTGAAAAACAATAACATATTTATTACAATGAGATACTCAATGAAAGGGGGCGGGGAGGGAAACTACATAGAAAAGGACTCATTCACTCTATCAACGTTATGACATGATAACACATTTGTAATGCAAAGCACCTGGAAGTAATCAGCTGTTACGGAGTACAAGGTGCTCAGCTCACTGCAAGGTGAGTCAGGAGGGGACTTTAATCCAGAGTCGACTGACAGAGAAGAGGGCAGGGTAGCGCCTCAAAATAACCATCTTCTTGGGGCCAGGTTGGACAGGACCCGGACATCACGGATCAGGTCCCACAGTAGAGAGTTCCAAACAGTTTCGGGGAGAAATCTCCCAGCGGACGCAGGCTGGGAGACTGGCACTGACCTCACTGCTCCCCGGGGGCAGGCCCAGAACCAGCCCTCAGCAACTCCGGATCTTCCTGGACGCCCTGACTTCTTGCCCGCCTCGCTGTGGTTCTGTGGGCGGGTCGGGCGGAACTCGCGCGGTCCAGGGGTGGTTTGCCCGGGCCCCTTCGGGAGGTTCCCTTTCTCTCTCTGGTCCTCAGGGGCATCCCCCATAAGTTTCTCATCTATCTAGTCCAGTCCTCTGCCCGAAAACCGGGCAGGAAGGATCGATTTTCTTCCGGCATTGCTGGCATTTCGGTTTCTGTGGTCTGCAGGGGGCAGTGTGGTTCCGCGGAGCCGCATGCCCGTTTCTCCCCCGCCCGTCTGGGTTGAAAAAAGGGTTTCTGGTAATCAGTGAAAAAAAAAATTTTTTTTTTTTTTTCTGCGCTTGCGCCAGTTGGCTGGTTCGAATTGCTGAGGAAAATGCTGAGACACATATTAAGCAAACTGGAAAATTAGCAACAAAGAGAAACTGTAAAGCGGGTCAAGGGAAAAGTAGCAAATAACATAAGAGGACATCCCCATAAGATTATCAGCTGATGTCTCAGCAGAAACGCTGCAGGCCAGAAGGGAGTGGCATGATATATTTAAAGTGGTGAAAGCGAAAAACCCACAACCAAAAATACTCCATGCTGCTGCTGCTAAGTCGCTTCAGTCGTGTCCGACTCTGTGTGACCCCATAGACGGCAGCCCACCAGGCTCCCCCGTCCCTGGGATTCTCCAGGCAAGAACACTGGAGTGGGTTGCCATTTCCTTCTCCAATGTGTTAAAGTGAAAAGTGAAAGTGAAGTTGCTCAGTCATGTCCGACCCTTAGCGACCCCAAGCCTACCAGGCTCCTCCATCCAGGATTTTCTAGGCAAGAGTACTGGAGTGGCTTGCCATTGCCTTCTCCAAAAAATACTCCATAAAGCTCCATAAAAAAGATACTCCATAAAGCTCCATTAAAAAAATACTCCATAAAGTGAAAAATCCACAACCAAAAATACTCCATAAAGCTCCATAAAAAAATACTCCATAAAGCTCCTAGCAGAAGACGTAACCAGTACGCTCTTTGACATAGGTCTTAGCGATAGTTTTTTTCACGTGGCTTCCTTGGTGGCTCAGACGGTAAAGCGTCTGCCTGTAATGCGGGAGACCCGGGTTCGATCTCTGGGTCGGGAAGATCCCCTGGAGAAGGAAATGGCACCCCACTCCAGTACTCTTGCTGGGAAAAATCCCATGGACGGAGGAGCCTGGTAGGCGACAGTCCATGGGGTCGCAAAGAGTCGGACACGACTAAGCAACTTCACTTTTCACTCCGGGAAGAGCAACAAAAGCAAAAATAAACAAATGGCAGTTCATCAAACTAAAAAGCTTTTACAAAGCAAGGGAAACCATCAACAAAAGGTAAAGGCAACCTGCTGAGTGGGAGAAGATATGAGCAAGTGATACACATCCGAAAAGAGGTAGATATCCAACACAGCTAAAGGACTCATGGAATGTAGTGGGAAAAACACCCAAAACCCGATTTTAAAATGGGGCAAAGCACTGAATAGACATTTCGGCAAAGAAGAGATACAGATGGCCAATAGACATATGAAAAGATGCTCAACATCTCCTCATCAGGGATCAGAAAATCAAGACCACAGTGAAGTACTTCCTCATACCTGTCAAGTAGCTATTATCAAAAAGACAACAAGTAAGAAATGTTGGCGAGGACGTAGAGACAAGGAAACCCTCGTGCAGTGTTGGTGGAAAGGTATATTGGTGCAGCCACTATGGAGACAATGAGGGTTTCCTCAAAAACTGAAAACTAGAACTACCATATGATCCAGCAGTTCCACTTCTCGGTATTTTTCTCAAGAATAGAAGAAACACTAGTCACAAAAGATATATGTGCTCCTCTGTTCACTGCAGTGTTACTTACAGCCAAGGAGAGCCAAGATATCGAAGGAAGTTAAGTGCCCATTGATAGATGACTCAAAAAGGAAGAAATGGTCTAAACACACAGATACACACACACACACACAGTGGAAAATTACTAAGCAAAGAAAAAAAAAAGACTGAAATCTTGTCATTGTTGACAACATGGATGGACCTAGAGGGTATGAAGGCAAGTGAAACTAGGCACACAGAGAAAGACAAATACATCACAGTTTTATTTATATGTGGAACCTCAGAAATCAGAGAATAAGGGAATCAAGACAGAAATAGAGTCAGAGACACAGAGAACAAAATGGTGGTTACCAGAGCAGGAGAGAGTAGGGAGATGTGTAAAATAGGGAAGATATTAGGAGATAGAAACTTCCAGTTATAAAAGAAGTCATGGGAATGGAATGTACATACAGGGAATATAGTCAATAATCTTGCAAAAAATCTCTGTGGTGACACATGACAACCAAACTTATCGTAGCAGTTCATTTCATAATGTTTAAAAATATGGAATCACTCTGTTGTGCACTTGAAACTAATATAATATCACATGTCAACTTTGGGCCTCCCCAGTGGTTCAGCGGTAAAGAATCCTCCTGCAGTGCTGGAGCTGCAGGAGGCGTAGATTGGATTCCTGGGTTGGGAAGATCCCCTGGAGGAGGGCATGGCAACCCACTCCAGTATTCTTGCCTGGAGAATTCCATGGACAGAGGAGGCTGGCGGGCTACAGTCTTTTGTCGCAAAGACTTGGACATGGCTGATGTGAGGTAGCATGCATGCACGCATGGCAACTTTACTGAAGAAATAAAGAGTGGGGGCTCTGAATGGAGGATGCTGAGCTTTGTGGGCCACTTTTCCTCTGGAGGCCTGTGTGACTCTGAGCAATCCCCCTAACTTCTCTGTCCTCTGCTTTCTCACCTCATCAATTAGGGTTTAAATCTTCCAAAATGATGGCTCTTTGAAGGAGGAGTAAATAAGGTGACAGAAAGAAATATATTGAATGTGGTCTGATACCTGGTAAAGGATGGACAACCTTGAAATGCCATGTTAGTCCTGCTAAACGTGCCCACACTGACTAAATTCATGCCTCTGAGTTTCAAGAAGAAAAGCTCCCTTGGAGCTGGGAGACAAGTCCTGCAAGATGGGTTGAGCTCTGAAGCTCTCTGATGAGATCACAAGTTCAGACTCCAATAAATATACCTGTTCTCAAGCGCCTCTGTCTGCAGAAGACTCGTGGATTTCTGCAGAAATATAGCTCTGGGGGCTAGCTGAGAGCACAGACTGACAGACAGCAGAATTTATTTTCACTGCTGAAGAATCTCACAGGCACTTGCTGGCTACACAACACTGGGCTCTGAGTGTGGGGAGGAAAAGTACATTTCATCACTCATGTCTCCTGTAATGAAAAGGAAGCTATTTGTTATTAGGGGAAAGATGTTTGTGAATCACAGATCTGAGAAAGGTCTTATAGTCAGAATACGTATGGAATTTTAAAATCGCAAAGGACAAAATGTAGTGAAGGAGGACAGATCCTTGTGCCAGGGGTTGGGTTGTGGGAGGGGAAACCAGAAAGGGGCAGCACCTGGGCATTTTTAGGGTGATGGATGTGGCCTGTGTCCTGGTCGTGGTGGTGATGATCACTGGAATCTCTGTGTGTGTCAGAGGTCAGAGAGCTGCACACCGAAAGACAAGCAGGCCCGGAATTCCCTGGTGGTCCAGTGGTTAAGAATGTGCCTGCCATATAAAATTAGTACACAGAAACCCCTTGCATTCCTATAAACTAATAAGGAACAATCAGAAAGAGTAATTAAGGAAACGATCCCATTTACCATTGCAATGAAAAGAATAAAATACTTAGGAATAAATTTATGTAAAGAAACAAAGACCTGTATGCAGAAAAGTATTTTAAAAAAAAAAAACGATGAAAGAAATCAAAGATGACACAAACAGATGGGAAAATGTACCACGTCCTTGGATTGGAAGAATCAGTATTCATCACAATCCCGATCGAACTACCAAAGGTATTTTTCACAGAACTAGATCAAATAATTTCACAGTGTGTATGGAAACACTAAAGACTCCAAATACCCAAAGCAACCTTGAGAAAGAAGAATTGAACTGGAGGAATCAACCTTCCTGACTTCAGACTATACTACAAAGCTACAGTCATCAAGACAGTATGGTACTGACACAAAGACAGAAATATAGATTAATGGGACAAAATAGAGAACCTAGAGATAAATCCACACACCTGCGCACACATTATCTTTGATAAATTAGGCACAAATATACAATGGTGTAAACAAACTCTCTTGACACGTGATGCTGGGGAAAATGCTCAACCATGTGTAAAAGAATGAAACTGTAAGACTTTCTAACCCCATACACAAAAATAAACTCAAAATGGATTAAAGACCTAAATGTAACACCAAAAACTATAAAACTCCTAAGAGGAAACCACAGGCAGAACACTCTCTGACATATATCACAGCAAGATCCTCTATGACCCACCTCCCAGAGCAATGGAAATAAAGACACAAATAAACAAAAGGGACCAAATTTAACTTAAATGCTTTTGCACAATAAAGGAAACTATAAGCAAGGTGAAAAGACAACTCTCAGAAAGGGAGAAAATGACAGCAAATGAAACAACTGACCAAGAATGAATGTCCAAATATACAAGCAGCTCATGGAGCTCAACACCGGAAAAACGAACAACCCCATAAAAAGTGGGCAAGAGACCTAAACAGAGATTTCTCCAAAGACATACAGATGGCTACCAAACAAGTGAAGAGATGCTCAACATCACTCGTTATTAGAAAACTGCAAATCAGAACCACAATGAGGTATCATCTCACACAGGTCAGAATGGTCACCATCAAAAAATCTACAAACAATAAATGCTGGAGATGGTGAGAAGAAAAGGGAACATTCTTCCACTGTTGGTGGGAATGCAAACTGGAACAGCCACTACGGAGAACAGAGTGGAGATTCCTTAGAAAACTGGGAATAGAACTGCCACACGACCCAGCAGTCCCACTGCTGGGCATACCACCCTGAGGAAACCAGAAGTGAAACAGACCCATGTACCCCAATGTTCACAGCAGCACTATATACAATAGCTAGGACATGGAAAGGACCTAGATGTCCATTGGCAGATGAATGGATAAGGAAGCTGTTGTGCATATACAACGGAATATTACTCAAGTATAAAAAGGAACGCACTTGAGTCAGTTCTAATGAGGTGGATGAACCTGGAAGTAAGTCAGAAAGAGAAAGAGAAATACTGTACATTAACGCATATATATGGAATTTAGAAAGATGGTACCAATGACCGTACATGCAGGGCAGCAAAGGAGACACAGATGTAAAGAACAGACTCTGGGACGCAGTGGGAGGAGTGCGTGGGATGATCTGAGAGAATAGCATTGAAACATGTACATTACCATATGTAAAACAGATGTCCAGTGTTAAGCTCCATGCATGAAGCAAGGCACCCAAAGCCGGTACTCTGGGACAACCCAGAGGGATAGGGTGGGGGAGGGAGGTGGGAGGGGGGGTTCAGGATGGAGGGACACGTGAATCCCTATGGCCGATTCATGTTGATGTATGACAAAAACATCACAATATTGTAAAGCAATTATCTTCCAATTAAAGTGAATTAATTTCAAAAGAGAATATGTGGCGATATACACAATGGAATATTATTCAGTCAGAAAGAAGGCTCTGCCTTTTGCAACAACATGAATGGACTTCAAAGTATTTATGCTAAGTGAAAAAAGTGAAAGAGAAAGACATATATTCTATGTTCTCACTTATATGCAGAATCTAAAAAAGTCAAACTTACAGAAATAAGAGTTTAGAATGGTGGTTTCCAGGGCCTGGGGAAAATGTTGAATACAGGGTACAAACTTCCAGGTATGAGATGAGTAAGTTACCTGGATCCAATGTATAGCATGGTGAGTATAATGAACAAAACTGTATAATACAGTGAAAGCTAAGAGGGTAGATCTGAGATGTTATTTCCTCAACAATTTTTAAAAAGGATTCTGTGAGGGGATAGAGTGTCAACCCTGCCGTGGTAATCAATTTGCCAAGTATGTGTGTATCAAATCATCCCATTGGCATCTTAAAATTACAGGTTATCCCAGCAGAGAAGCAGCGCAGACGCCTGCATACGCCATTAGCAAGCGGGGGCTGGGCAGGGAGGAGCCGGCTGAACTGCTTAGAGAGAGGACTGGGCTTGAATGCCGCGAGAACAATTTGAGAGAACTGGGGAGAGCAAAGCAGACTGTGGGATAGCTTCCCCACGAAAAGGCGGAAAGCTCTAACCTATGACTCGGCCAGCCCCGCTCACAGAATAAAGGACTGAGCAGAGCGAGCCGGCTGCAGTCGGCCTATCCCCCATTCCCCGCCGAGACAGGCAGGGAGCGCAGCCAGAGCCGGAGCGGGCAACCGCGGCCCCAGAAAGGCATCCGATACAAACTGCAGGCAGGCTTGTTGCTATTCAGGACTTCTTGGGCTCGGGCCGGTCGATATGCCCCTGAGAAGGTGCGCCGGTTGTACACCCAGAAAACTGAGTGGCGGGGACTGGGGAGGCGATAAGTCGCAGAGACCGTGCTCGCCAAACACCTGGTCCCCTGAGCTGCTCGGACTGGGGAAGGCACAAAACGCAGGCCCAACCAAGTCTGCGCCTTTGTGGAGTACCTGAGAACCTGAACTTGAGCCGCTCAGACCTGGGAAGTGCATACAACCCGGTGCCGGCCTCGGACAGTTCCCGGCAGAGCAACCTAGAGCCTGTGCAGTGTAGACTGGGACAGCATACGTGCTGTGAGCGGGGGCAAACCCAGTGTGGCCGAGACGCTGCGAGCACTCCCCACAGACGCCAGAGATAATCAACTGCAGCGTTCCTCCCTTCCCAGAACAGGACTGAACAACTGAGCCTTAAAAAGTGTCCACCCACCCCCTAGTATCAGGGCGGAAATTAGACACTGAAGAGACCAGCAGACAGAAGCTGAAACAGAGGGAACCACCTTGGAAATGACAGATAGAGACGTCTAGAGACTACTCCAAGAATAAGACCAAAAACCAGAGGCAAGAGGCTTAAGCCCGAATCCTGAGAACACCAGAGAAGTCCTGACTCCAGGGAACATTAATCGATAGGAGCTCATCAAACGTCTCCATACCTACGCTAAACCCAAGGGTCAACAAGTTCCAGAGCAAGACATACCACGCAAATTCTCCAGTAACACAGGAAACTAGCCCTGAGCTTCAATATACAGGCTGCCCAAAGTCACTCCAAACCCACTGACATCTCATAACTCATTACTGGACACTTCATTGCACTCCAGAGAGAACAAATCCAGCTCCACCCACCAGAACACCGACACAGGCTTCCATAACCAGGGAACCTTGACAAGTCACCTGTCCAACCCCACACACAGCAAGGAAACTACATAATAAAGAGAACTCCACAAACAGCCAGAAGAGGGAAAGGCCACCCCAAGCAAAGCATTATAAGCAAGATGAAGAAGCAGAGAAATACCCAGCAAGTAAAGGAACAAGATAAATGCCCACCAACACAAACAAAAGAGGAAGATATAGGGAATCTACATGAAAAAGAATTTCGAATTTTGGTGGTGAAAATGATTCAAAATCTTGAAAGCAAAATGGAGTTACAGATAAATAACCTGGAGAAAAGGATTGAGAAGATGGAAGAAAGGTTTAATAAGGACTTAGAGGAAATAAAAAAGAGTCAATATACAATGAATAATACAATAGATGAGATCAGAAACACTCTGGAGGGAACAAACAGTAGAATAACAGAGGCAGAAGACAGGATAAGCGAGCTAGAAGATAGAATTGTAGAAATAAATGAAACAGAGAGGAAAAAAGAAAAACAAATTAAAAGAAATGAGAACAATATTAGAGACCTCTGGGACAATGTTAAACGCTCCAACATTCGAATCATAGGAATCCCAGAAGAAGAAGACAAAAAGAAAGACCATGAGAGAATACTTGAGGAGATAATAGTTGAAAACTTCCCTAAAATAGGGAAAGAAATAATCACCCAAGTCCAAGAAACCCAGAGAGTCCCTAACAGGATAAACCCAAGGCGAAATACTCCTAGACACATATTAATCAAATTAACAAAGATCAAACTCAAAGAACAAATATTAAAAGCAGCAAGGGAAAAACAGCAAATAACACACAAGGGGATTCCCATAAGGATAACAGCTGATCTTTCAACAGAAACTCTTCAGGCCAGGAGGGAATGGCAAGACATACTTAAAGTGATGAAAGAAAATAACCTACAGCCCAGACTACTGTACCCAGCAAGGATCTCATTCAAATATGAAGGAGAAATCAAAAGCTTTACAGACAGGCAAAAGCTGAGAGAATTCAGCATTACCAAACCAGCTCTCCAACAAATGCTAAAAGATCTTTTCTAGACAGGAAACACAGAAAGGGTGTATAAACTCGAACCCAAAGCAATAAAGAAAATGGCTATGGGATCGTACTTATCAATAATTACCTTAAACATAAATGGGTTGAATGCCCCAACCAAAAGACAAAGGCTGGCTGAATGGATACAAAAACAAGACGCCCATATATGTTGTCTGCAAGAGACCCACCTCAAAACGAGGGACACATACAGACTGAAAGTGAAGGGCTGGAAAAAGATATTCCATGCAAATAGAGACCAAAAGAAAGCAGGAGTAGCAATACTCATATCAAATAAAATAGACTTTAAAACAAAGGCTGTGAAAAGAGACAAAGAAGGAAACTACATAATGATCAAAGGATTAATCCAAGATGAAGATATAACAATTATAAATATTTATGCACCCAACATAGGAGCACCGCAATATGTAAGACAATTACTAACAAGTATGAAAGGGGAAATTAACAATAATGCAATAATAGTGGGAGATTTTAATACCCCACTTACATCTATGGATAGATCAACTAAACAGAAAATTAACAAGGAAACACAATCTTTAAATGATACAATAGACCAGTTAGACCTAATTGATATCTATAGGACATTTCACCCCAAAACAATGAATTTCACCTTTTTCTCAAGTGCACACGGAACCTTTTCCAGGATAGATCACATCCTGGGCCATAAATCTAGCCTTGGTAAATTCAAAAAAGTTGAAATCATTCCATGCATCTTTTCTGACCACAATGCAGTAAAATTAGATCTCAATTATGGGAGAAAAACTATTAAACATGCCAACATATGGAGGCTGAACAACACGCTGCTGAACAACGAACAAATCATAGAAGAAATCAAAAGAGAAATCAAAATATGCATAGAAATGAATGAAAATGAAAACACAACAACCCAAAACCTCTCGGACACTGTAAAAGCAGTGCTAAGGGGGAAGCTCATAGCAATACAGCCACACCTCAAGAAACAAGAAAAAAGTCAACTAAATAACCTAACTCTACATCTAAAGCAACTAGAAAAGGAAGAAATGAAGAACCCCAGGGTCAGTAGAAGGAAAGAAATTGTAAAAATTAGGGCAGAGATAAATGCAAAAGAAACAAAAGAGACTATAGCAAAAATCAACAAAGCCAAAAGCTGGTTCTTTGAGAAGGTAAATAAAATTGACAAACCACTAGCCAGACTTATCAAGAAACAAAGGGAGAAGAACCAAATCAATAAAATTAGAAATGAAAATGGAGAGATCACAACTGACAACACAGAAATACAAAGGATTATTAGAGAATACTATCAGGAATTATATGGCAATAAAATGAATAACCTGGAAGAAATGGACAAATTCCTAGAAAAGTACAACTTTCCAAAACTGAACGAGGAAGAAATAGAAAATCTGAACAGACCCATCACAAGCACGGAAATTGAAACTGTAATCAGAAATCTTCCAGCAAACAAAAGCCCAGGTCCAGACGGCTTCACAGCTGAATTCTACCAAAAATTTAGAGAAGAGCTAACACCTATTCTACTCAAACTCTTCCAGAAAATTGCTGAGGAAGGGAAACTTCCAAACTCATTCTATGAGGCCACCATCACCCTAATCCCAAAACGTGGTAAAGACCCCACAAAAAAAGAAAACTACAGACCAATATCACTGATGAACATAGATGCAAAAAACCTTAACAAAATTCTAGCAATCAGAATCCAACAGCATATTAAGAAGATCATACATCATGACCAAGTGGGCTTTATCCCAGGAATGCAAGGATTCTTCAATATCCGCAAATCAGTCAACGTAATACACCACATTAAAAAACTGAAAAATAAAAATCATATAATTATCTCAATAGATGCAGAGAAAGCCTTCGACAAAATTCAACATCCATTTATGATAAAAACCCTCCAGAAAGTGGGAATAGAAGGGACATACCTCAACATAATAAAAGCTATATATGACAAACCCACAGCAAACATGATCCTCAATGGTGAAAAACTGAAAGCATTTCCCCTAAAGTCAGGAACAAGACAAGGGTGCCCACTCTCACCACTACTATTCAACATAGTTCTGGAAGTTTTGGCTACAGCAATCAGAGCAGAAAAAGACATAAAAGGAATACAAATTGGAAGAGAAGAAGTAAAACTTTCACTGTTCGCTGATGACATGATCCTCTACACAGAAAACCCTAGAGACTCTACCAGAAAACTACTAGAGCTAATCAATGATTACAGTAACGTTGCAGGATATAAAATCAACACACAGAAATCCCTTGCATTCCTATACACTAATAATGAGAAAATAGAAAGAGAAATTAAGGAAACTATTCCATTCACTGTTGCAACGAAAAGAATAAAAAAAAAAAAAAAAGGATTCTGTGAGGGGATAGAGTGTCAACCCTGCCGTGGTAATCAATTTGCCAAGTATGTGTGTATCAAATCATCCCATTGGCATCTTAAAATTACAGGTTATCAGTCAATAATTCCTCAAAAAAGGTGGAAAAAATAAGAGAGTCCTGAGTGTTTCCGGTGGGAGAGCCCTCAAGCTATATTCTGTGTCCCTCTGACATCTCTCCGTCATTCTAGAACTTTCCCTTATTACTGACATGACAAGGTGAACCAGGCTCATTTATCCTTTCCTTCTTCAGCCTGGGAACCCATCATTTAGTGGAGAAAGGTGTTCAGAAACTAGGATCTGGGGACTGGTGTAATTATTGCCATTGAAATGTTGCTGTTTCCACTAACTTGGGAATATATGTGTGTACACAATCATAACACAAACACACAGACACACATCTATAGTCATACATCAGTCTAGCCACATATGCACACCTATCGAATACAAGAAATTTGCATGGAGACCTTTAATTCCAGTAGAATTCCTCAGAATTTGTTCTAGTTTACTTCCTTTCCATATTGGAAATTCCCTTTTCCATAAATGACAGACGTGGCTTTCAGCATTCTTATGTATTTGCTGAGTTGATGAATCCCAACGCATTTAAGTGATCCCTCCTGCACAAAAGGGTCCTCCTCACAATCTATGCAGAATCATCCCTTGCCCTTGACTGCCACACCTCACTCAAGCTAGAATCCGTGAAGCAGTTAGACTCCTTCCCACCCATTCCCCAGGGACATCCTTCTTTCCACCTTGGGCTCTGACTCTCCAGGCAGGGATGCCCCTTTACACATACACATGCCTTACCTGGCAGCACCTAATGGCTTTAGGACTGACTTGCTCAGGCACAAAAAAGGGAAGGGAAAGAAAGGGTAGGGACAGAAAAAGATGAATATGTCCTAATACAGTCAGCCAATCAACGTGAACTGGGCCAAACCCAAGCAATGTGATGAAGCCAGTCGTTTTTCTTTTTTTCCCCTCATTGTCCTCCAACTTCCCTTCCTGTCTCTGTTCTTTGCCCCAGTTCCTTTTTCCTTCTTAAGTCCTGCCCTCCATCAAGAGTACCAATGTTACAAGGCATGATTCCCACATTATAACTGATCTCTGCTGCTTGGCTGACATTCAGCGTGACATCCCTGCAGCTGGGACACTCAAACTCTCTTTTTCTCATGGTGGACCAGAAGGTTTCACTCCTAATTTCAGGGATAGGTAGGAGAGAAGGTGCAGGGCACATGTTGGAGCCTTCAGTCCTTCATCTGTGAAATGTGGATGATCATAAATTGTGGGAGAGACAGAGACAGCAGCAACCAGACCCCTTTCCATGAGTGCTACATGCCAAACCCAGTGCATCACACGACTCCTTGACATTCAGGAGCACGCCAAGTAGATTTCCATGCCAGGAGAGTTGCATGTGTTGTTCCTTCTGCCTGGAATGCTCTTCCCATAGATAACCCCATGGCCTGCTCCCTCACTTCCTCCAGATCTCTGCTTACTTGCCATCTTTCAGGGAGACTTTCCCTCATTACCTTGAATAAAATAATAACATCATACCCACATATACCCTTGTCCCTGATCTAGCATTATCTTTCTTCATCGTGCCTGCCACCCTTGATTTATTTACTGACCACCAAGTCTATGAAAGGAGACTTGGTCAGTTCTGTCCTGTCACAAACTCCTCCAATAGTGCTCAGGTATATGGCAAGTGCTCAGAAAACATTTGCTGAAGGACAAGCAACACACAAGGCTAACATGCACAGGTACTCTCCAAGACGCGCACTGGCCCCATTATAATAATTATGATACATACTGAGATTCCAGGAGACAACTGTTATGTTCAACAACACAGTCAGCATGTCAGGTTCCAGGCCTCGGAATCATGTCTGCCGGCTTCCAAACCCTCAGTTCCTGGACAGAGACCTCCAAGAACACCGAAGAACATAAGAGGTTTTATTTCTGACACAAAGACTCCAAGCAGCTCAGATAGATACCCAGAGACACCAAAAAGAGCTCACTGAATCTGCACAGAGAGCACACAACTCGTCTCAGACCCTCAAACACAACTGAGACCATAACCATACACACTGTGACAAAGACCCTCCAAAAAGACCAAACTCTTCCAGACAGAAACAAATGAGAACTGCACAGATACTTCACATCATGGAGACTGACTCCCAAAGCACTCGACACTTAGGAGTCTAATACAAAAACCCTAAACGGAAAGACAGAACTTTTAATAAGTCAAGAACATCGTATAACGTTTAGATAAAGTCTCCAGACAAATGGAAAACCTGCACCCTGTGCACAGATCCCCAAGCAGCTGATAGCTGACACCTTTAGACAAAGCCATCCTTAAAGCAGCTCAGAGACATCACAACTTGGGGCCCAGAATCAAAAACTCAGAGCTCTCACAATCTCAGGTGCACACGCCTACACAGAGATCTCACACCCAGGGACTGAAATGCCAGAAAGCTCCAAAAATGCACACCCCGGAATACAGGCACACGCATCCTAGGGGCTCTGTACAATGGCTCAGAAAATCCACTCAGATCAAATATCCCACCACTCACAACTCCGCCCAAAGGCTCAAGGAGATCAAAAGTAACCAAACAGCACCTGTGTTGTCACACATAGCGATACACAAGCCCAGGCTCCTTGACACAGGTTACTCTCCAGCGAGAGACAGCAAACTCAGAGACCTCTCCCTGGACATGATGCATTTGTGCGAATAACCGTGCGCTGCCGCACGATCCAGACTGAGCGAGAGCTAAAGAAGACTGAAACGCCGTCACCATGCACAGCCAGCGACTGCGCCAAACCTCGCCACTAACCAGGGCAGCTATTCGACCCCTTCGGGAAAAGCAATAAAACTTGGAGAAAAATTATCCTGGGTGTTCATTGGAAGGACTGATGCTAAAGCTGAAACTCCAATACTTTGGCCACCTCATGCGAAGAGACGACTCACTGGAAAAGACTCTGATGCTGGGAGGGATTGGGGGCGGGAGGAGACGGGGACGACAGAGAATGAGATGGCTGGATGGCATCACCTACTTGATGGACATGAGTTTGAGTGAACTCCGGGAGTTGGTGATGGACAGGGAGGCCTGGCGTGCTGTGATTCATGGGGTCGCGGAGAGTCGGACACGACTGAGCGACTGAACTGAAGTGAACTGAAAAAGCCGCGCACCGCAACACGCCTCTCGCCCTCAGTTCCAGCTCTGCGGCCCCAGTGCCTGTAACAGCCAGCCAGCCAATCAGAGCTGGCCATGAGACGAAGCAGGGCGGAAGTCACGGGACTTCCGGCGCCGATTCGCGCCCTGGAAGAGCTAATTCCGGCGATCACGCGGTGACCAATCAACGCCCAGAACGCTTCCTGACGCCAGACCTCAAACTGGCAGCCCAGCTGGCTCCGTAGCGGTCCCCGCTTGGATGTAACCATGTAGAAACCAAGGGGTGGAATTGGAAACGAGACGAAGACAGTTGCCGCTTAACACCGGTGTCCACTCGGACTCAAATGCAGCGGTAAGACGGAATAGAGCGAATGGGGATGGACCCAGTGGTGCCATGGGTGCCTCCGCTAGGAACTCTGGTCGATGCCCGACTCTCTTTGTTGTCATACGCCCTCTCGATGGTACCTTCCAGAGTGGGTGGTCTTACCGCTACCCCTCAGTGGTACATACCAGGACGGAACTGTTTCACCTCGCGCGCCCCTTGGTGGTGAGACTGGGGAACAGCCGATGTAGATGCCGGTGGACCATTAGAGGGTGATCCTCCAAGGGCGGAAAGGCAAAGTTAGGATGAAAACCCCACCGATTGCTGCAATCTTGGACTCGGAAAAATGTCTTCCGAAACTGAAGATTACTTCTCTGTAGTGGCCACTATCGTAACAGGAAGCACTGAAAGCATTTTCTCTGTGCTGGGCATTGTGCTTGTTTGTGCTTTCCTGTTTAATACAGAATAGGTCTCAATGGGGAAAGCCAGCCCCCCTGGGCAGGGGAGAGAAATTTTCTGACTGGGATCTGAAGGTCTGGAATGGGGAAGGCCTCTGTCGTTGACTGCGAGTAATATGTGAGAAGGACAACAGGACTTTCCATTCTGTTAGGAAAGGGGTCAACTCCGAGGGGACCCAAGGACACCACATAAGTGAGATAAAGACCATGGCTTTGTCACCATCTTGTCCTCCCTGAATATGTTCCCTAGCAGAATCTTTAGCCTGTGTAGCTATGCCTCTCTCAACAAGTTTAAATTTGCTTATTCATTCCGACATTCATTCATCCTCTCCACAGTTTCTGTCAAGCACAACTATGTGTGTTAGGAAAGAGAAAATCAACTTTGGCTTCATGGAACTTACATTGTGTTGGGGTCATACAGCCCCAAAAGATAAGTAATTTATCGGGTGTTCATAACTGCTGTGATTAACATTAAACCGGGATAGTGAAATAGAGAGAGGGGATAATATCTAGAAAGAGTGGCCAGGGAAGTTCCTTCTAAGATTGTGACATTTGAACAAAAGCCTAGAGGAGATGCCTATCTGGGCGAAAAGTATCCCAGACAGAGTTAAGGCCAGTGGGAAAACTGGGGAGTGGAACTCAGCGTAGTGTGTATGAAAAGAGTGAGGAGGGCTATGTGACTGTCACAGCATGATGGAGGGAGAGCCAGGAGATCTGATGAGGGGTGATCCCCTAGGGCCTTCTGGCCGTAGCGGGGACTTGGACTTGAACCACAGGAGGTTTCTTACCAGAGAAGCCCCAGGGTTCTTTCAGAGTCCCCGATCACACAATGATTGTTGAGGAGCTCTAGATTCATCCCAGGAAAACCACAGACCCTCTGCAGTTGAACATGCCTTTCCTGGAATCCCCTACACTCAAGGGTAAACCCCCCTACTGATCCCAGTGAACATCCGTGTCAATTGATGAGACCCTCAGGAGAGACAGAGGAAGGACCCTCACGGAATGAGTGAGGTCACAGTCAGTCTCGTAAAGGCAAAGAGGGAGGATGTAACAGGCACAGAGATGGCAGGAAGAAAGACAAAGATAGACCACTGGACAGGGTCAGAGAGACTATTTCTGGCAGAAAAGGATCCCAATTAGCACCCACCTATGGGCCCCCAGCCCTGCTACTGGATGATGTACCTATCTCTTCAGGAGGAAAGAAGCTGCTCCACACCCCGCCCCCACCAGGGACTGTCTCTAGGAAATGATTCTGTTGCCCGTGGCCTGCGTCTTAATCATGCTCCCTTGGCACACATCAGGGTCCTCAGCCCTGATCAAGACATGGAGATGTTCCAGTCATGGGGAGGCTCATGCTGAACACAGGGTCCCTCACAACCTGTCCAGCCCTGACTGCCCTCCTGCTGACCTCAGTGCCAATGAATGCTTTGATGGGGGAAAGAGAGGCAGGGATCTCTGCATTTGTGGTGGAGCCTCATGCAAATTGGTGAATGTGAGGTTTCTCCCCAACTGCTTGGAGGTTCACCCCTGTATTTTCCACCACCACATCCCCAGGGCACGTGCAGATTACATTCCATACATCAGGCAAGAAGCTGGGTGTGTGATGGGGAGACACAGAATCATATCCTGACACTGAGACAGTCACGGGGTCCTTGTGGCCCTGTTCCAACATCACACACCCACTACCTGGCCAGGGTTCTGCTGAGTCTTCCCTGCCTCCTCCAAGGAGCCCAAGCCTGCATCTACTTCCTCCTGTCCTCAAGAGCCGAGACCTTCCATCTGCACTGGGCCTTGGGCTCCCATCTGCAAATGGTGGCCTCTTTGTCGTGGGTTGGGCAGACTGTCTGAATGAGTGTGTGTACACAGTTTTTTCACAGGGCCCCTATCAAGGGTGGTAGTCATGTCAGGAAGTATTGTTCTTATCAGTATTGTTACTGCAGCCTCCTGTGTACTGCACATGACTCGCCCTCCCTGAGGATGGGGCCACAAGCTTTTATCTCTGTAGGGAGGCATGGTAGAAATCTCAGCCAGTGTGATATCACAGGTCTACTTCTAAGACCCATGGGAATGGGGTCCATCCAGCCTTCCTCTTAAGACTATTCTCATATGCAGATACATGAACAGCTCAGAGACCCAACCCTCTGGACAAAACCCTCCCAAAGAGTTCAGAGACTTCATGCCTGGGACAGAGATCCACGAAGAGTTCAGAGAGCACTCATCCTGGACATCAACCCAAAACAGCTCAAGTACGTCACACCTGAGGACATAGACCCTAGCCGTCTTAGTCAGTTCCAACTCTCAGTTCAATTCAGTTGTTCAGTCGTGTCTGGCTCTTTGAGTGCCTGTGGACTGCAGCATGCCAGACCTCCCTGTCCATCGGCAGCTCCCGGAGTTTACTCAAACTCATGTCCGTTGAGTCGGTGATGCCATCCAACCATCTCATCCTCTGTCATCCCCTTCTCCTCCCGCCTTCAGTCTTTCCCAGCATCAGGGTCTTTTCAAATGAGTCAGTTCTTCACATCAGGTCGCCAAAGTATTGGAGCTTCAGTTTCGGCATCAGTCCTTCCAATGAATATTCAGGACTGATTTCCTTTAGGATGGACTGGTTGGAACTCCTTGCAGTCTAAGGGACTCTCAAGACTCTTCTCCAACACCACGGTTCAAAAGCATCAATTCTTCAGCGCACAACTTTCTTTATAGTCCAACTCTCACATCCATACATGACTACTGGGAAAACCATAGCCTTGACTAGATGGACCTTTGTTGGCAAAGTACTGTTTCTGCTTTTTAACATGCTGTCTGCTAAGTCACTTCAGTCGTGTCCGACTCTGTGCGACCCCATAGATGGCAGCCCACCAGGCTCCCCCATCCCTGGGATTCTCCAGGCAAGAACACTGGAGTGGGTTGCCATTTCCTTCTCCAATGTGTGAAAGTGAAAAGTGAAAGTGAAGTCGCTCAGTCATGTCTGACTTGTAGCGACCCCATGACTGCAGCCTACCAGGCTCCTCCGTTCATGGGATTTTCTAGGCAAGAGTACTGGAGTGGCTTGCCATTGCCTTCTCCGAACATGCTGTCTAGGTTGGTCCTAATTTTTCTTCCAAGGAGAAAGCGTCTTTTAATTTCATGGCTGCAGTCACCATCTGCAGTGATTTTGGAGCCCCCCAAAATAAAGTCTGTCAGTGTTTCCACTGTTTCCCCATCTATTTGCCATGAAGTGATGGGACAGATGCCATGATCTTAGTTTTCTGTATATGGAGTTTTAAGCCAACTTTTTCACTCTCCTCTTCCATTTTCTTCAAGGGACTCTTTAGTTCTTCACTTTCTGCCATAAGGGTGGTGTCATCTGTGTATTTGAAGTTATTGACATTTCTCCTGGCAATCTTGATTCTAGATTGTGCTTCTTCCAGTCCAGCATTTCTCATGATATACTCTGCATGTAAGTTAAATAAGCAGGGTGACAATATACAGCCTTGAGTTACCCTTTTTCCTATTTGGAACCAGTCTGTTGTTCCATGTCCAGTTCTCGTTGGTGCTTCCTGACCTGCATACATATTTCTCAAGTGGCAGATCAGGTGATCTGGTATTCCCATCTCTTTCAGAATTTTCCGGAGTTTGTTGTGGTCCATGCATTCAAAGGCTTTGGCCTAGTCAATAAAGCAGAAGGAGATGTTTTTCTGGAACTCTTTTCCTTTTCCTATGATCCAAAGGATGTTGGCAATTTGATCTCCGGTTCCTCTGCCTTTTCTAAATCCAGCTTGAACATCTGGCCTCAGGTGAATTCCTATCCTTAAGACAAACAGCATTACTCACAGCCAGTTCTACAAGTGTTAAGTTGTAACCACTGTAATTGCTGACCTGAAGTACACTCTGAAGGAATTTAGGGTGAAAAACTGTATGAGGCACACTCAGCTTTGGACAAGTTGGCCTTTATTTTTTTACAGATACCTCAGGAAAAGGTTCAGCGACCCTAGATTCTTGCATCTTCCACACACAGAAAAGCATGAAAATAATGAACTTGTGACATCTGATCTCTGTGTTTCACAGTGATCTTTTACCAATATGCACGCTTGAGTGCATGTGCTTCCTAGGCAGAAATCATACTGATTTCTCTGCTACCTCCTCCAAGCAGTTTCCTCCGAGCTCACGGAGGAGCTGTGTCCTGGGTTGTAGTTCCGAGAAGACTCCAAATCCAGCTTAAACTCACATCTCTCCTGTTGTATGCTCTTCTTTAAGTAGACGCAGCTCTATCGAACAGCTCTCCTTTAGCTCGGAGGCTACACCCACCTCCCCCAGAGCCTACAGCCTGCACCCTGGGACACAAAGCCCTACATCTTTCCCTCTGGGCTGCGATGTTGGCATTTGCACTGAGTCTCTGTTCAGTCAACCCCAAGGGAGAGAGGCCTCCAGTCCTGCTGTCCCTGCAGTCTACATTCACCAGGATGTCCTCCTGAGGAAGGCAGATTCATCCCAGGGGTGGGGATTGCCTGAGAGCTGAGGGGTTCTGAAATTGATTTCCCATGTCTGGGTCCTCAGAATGGACCTAACCCACCCTGGTCACCTCTGGTCGTGGCGACTTTGTATCCTGCCCCACGGGAGGTTCAGAGTGAATCCCAGATCCACAGAACGAGTCCCAGGGACCTGGTCCTCTCTGTCATGTCTCAGCACACACTGTGGGCTACTGAATTCTGGAGAGAGGAGAGGTCTTCCGCTCACTGTGCCTATGACTGCTGTCTCACATCCCTCTAATCATCTGTCATTTTCCAGAGTCCCTCTCCTGGTGACAGCTGCTACAAATCCTCTCTGTCCCCAAATCTCCACCCTCTCCCCTCACCTTCCACCAGGCCTCCCTCCCACTCCAGGATCCTCTTTAGGCCCTCTCCTAACTCTGCTCACAGGGCCTCAGTTACATCCTCACCCCATTTGTGGCCTCTCAGCGAGCACCTGCGCTGCCTCAGACGATCCCCTGAGGACCTTGCCCGCTCCCTGCATTCTGCAGGACCTCTCTACTGCCCACACATAGGTGTCTGTTTTAATGTCCCGGTGAGGGCTGAACTGAACATCTCTCCAGGATCCAGAGAAAATCCAGACCGAGACCAGGCGTCCAAGGCACTTCCCTCAGGGCTGGGGGGAAATGGAGGGGGTCTCTGAGAGAAAGAGCTGGACTCAAGGTCCTGCAGGGGTGACAGGGTTTTCTTCAAGTGAGGTGGCACCTTAGAAGTGCTTAGGACACTGCAACTCAGACGCTTGATTGCCTCAAACTCAGAGATTCGCCCACGGATGCCAGCTGACTCCTAGAGTGACCTCACTGAAGCAGGCACTGACTGGGGAAGCGTCTCCAGCCTGTTTACTGGGCAGCGAACGCTCCTGGAGACTGGGTTCCACTGGTCCTCCAGTGCTCAGGCCAAGGACCCCCACTGTGAACTCTTGCCCATCAACCTCAGCACCTAACTGTGTGAGCCCTGGTCTGATCTGGGTCTCTGTCCCTCTACCCCGTGAGACCCTGAGCCTGTGCTTTCCACGTGGGCTCCCCAGAGTGTTCTAGGATTCCTTGCTTCCCAAGCCCCACAACCAATCACTGCTGCTTGTGTATTCAAAGCTGCAGTCGGTGGGCATGGCCAAAATGGGGCTGGAGCGTCCTCCTGGACATCTGAGGAAGGGGACTCCCCTCGGTCCAGGTTTGAGGCCTGGGTCGCCAGGGTAGCATCCTCCCCATCTGTGTCAAAGGCTGCGGTTGGTCACCCTGGGCAGTGGTGGACGGTTTGTCCTTCCATACGCAGGACTTGCACTGTTGCCGAATGGAACCCTCTCCCCTGTAGTACCTTCTACTTCCTGTGGTTGTGCTTCCCATCTCTGCAGCCACAATGGCCTGTTCGTCTCACACCTCACCCTCCAACACCCCCAGGAGGTGAGACCCCGTGGGGAGCCATTTTTCACTCAGGCTTGTTGGTCCTGGCTGGGACCCGACTGTTTTGCATTTCTAACCGTGCTCAGCCTCCCTCCTACACAACTGGTGAACTCCATGATGAGCAAAGGTCCAAGCATCCTGTTCACTGCATCAGAGAGTCTGCTCCAAGAATGATGTGACGAGGTAGTAAACAAGCTTTACTTCTCCTGCTTTACTGATGGACATCAGCTTTCCTGATGGACAGCATTTTGGCAGCATCTGTGAAAGTGAAACGGAGAAGGCAATGGCAAGCCACTCCAGTACTCTTGCCTAGAAGATCGCATGGCCAGAGGAGCCTGGTGGGCTGCAGTCCATGGGGTCGCTACTAGTCAGACACGACTGAGCGATTTCACTTTCACACATTGGAGAAGGAAATGGCAACCCACTCCAGTGTCCTTGCTTGGAGAATCCCAGGGACAGCGGAGCCTGGTCGGCTGCTGTCTATGGGGTCGCACAGAGTCGGACACGACTGAAGCGACTTAGCAGCAGCAGCATGAAAGTGAAAAATCCTTACAAAATCCTTGTCCTTGTTGATTTAATATTAAGAATCAATTAGGTTAATATACCACATCAGTAGAATAAGGGAGAAAAACCACATTATCATCTCAGTAGCTGCCTAAAAAGCATTGGACAAAATTCAGCATCCGTTCAAGATACAAAGACTCAAACTAGACGTAGAAGGCAACATTTTCAATCTGATATAAAACATCTATGAAAAACCCACAGCTATCATCGTACTTAATGATAAAAGGCAGAAGTACTTCCCCTGAAAATCAGGAACAATAGAAGGATACCATCTCTTAACCACTTCTATTCCACATTGTCCTGGAGGTTCTGGACAGGGGAATTAAGCAAGAGAAAGAAATAAAATGAATCTACATTGGAAAAGAAGTAAAGCTATTCTATTTGCAGATGACGTAATCTTTTGTGGGAGCTCTCAGTGATCTTTTATATATTCCACAGACACAGAGTCTGCCTAGTTGATCGTGTGGATTTAATCTGCAGCTTGTACAGCTGGTGGGAGGGTTTTGGGTCTTCTTCCTTAGTCGCACTCCCCATGGGTTTCAATTGTGGTTTTATTTCCACCTCTGTATATGGGTCTTCCACTGGGGTTTGCTCCTGAGGCTGCCCTGGAGGACTTGGGTTTGCCCCTGTGAGGGCCAGGTGTGGAGGTGGTGCGGCTGCTTGAGTCGCAGGTGTTCTGGCAACACCAGGTACTCAGGGGGTTGACGGCTAGGGCAGCAGGAATTATAGTGCTCTAGAAGGGTATGGCAACCAGTATTGGCCAACACGCTCCAGTATTCTTGCCTGGAGAACCCCTCTCCCTGACAGAGAAGCCTGGCAACCCATAGTCCACAGGGGTCGGACACTACTGAAGTGACCCTGCACGCATAGATATAAGACTTTTTTTGCCTGTGGCAGCTCTGCACCAGTGAGAGTTGAGCGTGAACGTTTCACAGCAGCTTGGCTTGCGGGGACCCTGGCGATGCCAAGTGTGCAGGGACATGGACTGCCTCCGCCGCAGGAGTTATGGCCCTATCAGAGTCCTTTTTCAAGCCTCTTGTAGCTGGCGATCAGAAGGCCTCTTTGGCCAGTCTTTCTCCATAGCTCTGCCCATTCAGGCACTTAGAGGGCTTCCTTACCTGGAGTCCTTCTCTGTTGTTCGCGCATCACTCACTGAAAGGGGCACCCTGGGTGGGGTCCTACTCTGCAGTTCAGTGCATCAGGTGTTTGATGGGCCAGCCTCTCTATTGTTCAGATGCCAAAGCGGGCATGTGGGGGTCGAGAGGCTATGGTGATGGCTCCACACCCTATGCATGACTCAGCAGTATCACCTTACTTCCATGGCTGCCCGGATTTCCTCCACAGGCATTTCCCACCACAGTCTCCTCCCTCACATCCCCTCCATCTGTCTCTCTGCAGTCAACACCAGCCCTCCCCTGGGATTGCTCCACAATGCCTAAACTCCAGCTCCCAGCCACTGCGCCATCTAGGGTATGTATGAATGCGGCAAGGATGTCTGATTCTCATTCCATTTAGGCTGCCACAGATGAGCTGTGAATGTTTCTCCTCTGACTCAGACAATTGCCCCGATGTGGGGATCAGACCCCTGCTTCAGTTCCCCCACCCACCGAGGGCAGGTCCAGCCCTACTAACAGTCCCGTTTTCCCCCCTAGTTCCTTCATCCTACCGAGTTTTGCGTGGTTCTATATGTTCTTTCCCACTGGTCAGGTACTCCTGTCCGCGCTCAGCTGGTGTTCTGCATGCACTTCTGTGTCTGCAGGTATATTCCTGATGTATCCGTGGAGAGAGCTGTATTCCCCGTCCACCTACTCCTCTGCCTTCTTGTCGATCCATGATATAACCTTGTGTATAGAAAATCCTAAAGAACCACCCTCTCACCACAGAGACTATTAGACCTAATACAGGGGCTCGACAGGTTTGCAGAATACAAGGTCATATACAAAGAGCAAATAGATCTCTATACACGTTCAAGACTTGTACAATACAAACTACAAAACATTGCTAAGTGAAATTAAAGATGGTCTAGATAAGTGGAAATTTCACTTCAGTTCAGTCACTCAGTTGTGTCCGACTCTTTGCGATCACATGGACTGCAGCACACCAGGCTTCCCTGTCCATCACCAACTCCTGGAGCTTGCTCAGATTTTTATGGATGCGGGAGATCACATTTATGGGTTGGAAGACTTACTATTGTGTTAAGATGGCAGTACTCCCCTAATAGAGGCTTATCAAAATTCAAACTGCTCTTTTCCACCAGAAATCAACAAACTGATCCTAGAATTATAAGAATTAAAAGGGTCCTGGGATAGCCAAAACAGTGTGGAGAAAGAACAAGTACTTACTCTTCCCAATTTCAAAACTCACTTCAAACCTACAATAATCAAGGCATTATGGCACTGACATAATAGACAGATAATGGAATAGAACGGAGAGTCACGAAACAAGGCCGTATCTCTATGGTCAGTTGATTATTGTGAGGGGTGTAGAGGCCATTCAATGGCAAAGAATAATGTTTCAACAAATGGTCTTGGGATAACTGGATGTTCACATGCAAAAGAATCAACTTCGACCTATACCTCACACTGTATATAACAAATAACTAAAAACTGATGAAACACCTAAATATAAGAGCTAAAACTGTAAAGCACTCAGAAGAAAACGGAAATGTAAATGTTAATCCTGGATTAGACAATGATTTCCTAGATATGATACAAAAAGCGCAAGCACCAAAGGAAACAAAAATAGGCAATTTGGAATCATCAAAATTAAAACTTTTATCCTTCAAACGATACTATCAAGAATGTGAGGCATCTAGGGCACCTACTGGATGCTGGCAGGGAGCCTTGGAACCCAGGTGGACCAGAGGAACACCAGAGCAACCCTGTATGATGTGGGAGTGGGGAGCGAGTGGGGAGGAGTTGTGGAGGCTAGTTGGGGGTTAGTGTTCCTGAGGGTCAGCTAGAGGAGGAAAGGTTTCCCTACACGTGCAGAGGCACTGAAGGGGATCAGTGGGGATGGGGAGGGACCCTTGGGTTTTGTTTTTCTTTTCTTTTTTTAAAATTTATTTATTTTAATTGGAGGCTAATTACTTTATATTATTGTATTGGTTTTGCCATACACTGACATGAATCTGCCCCGGGTGTACATGTGTTCCCCATCTTGAACTCTCCTCCCACCTCCCTCCCCATCCCATCCCTCTGGTTCATCCCAGTACACCAGCCCCGAGCATCCTGTATCATGCATCCAACCTGGACTGGAGATTCGTTTCACATATGATAATACACATGTTTCAATGCCATTCTCCCAAATCATCCCACCCTCGCCCTCTCCCACAGAGTCCAAAAGACTGTTCTATACATCTGTGTCTCTTTTGCTGTCTCGCATACAGGGTTATCCTTATCATCTTTCTAAGTTCCATATATATGCGTTAGTGTACAGTATTGGTGTTTTTCTTTCTGGCTTACTTCACTCTGTATAATAGGCTCCAGTTTCATCCACCTCACTAGAACTGATTCAAATCTATTCTTTTTAATGGCTGAGTAATACTCCATTGTGTAAATGTACCACTGCTTTCTTATCCATTCTTCTGCAGATGGACATCTAGGTTGCTTCCATGTCCTCGCTATTATAAACAGTGCTGCGATGAACATTGGAGTACATGTGTCTCTTTCAATTCTGGTTTCCTCGGTATGTACACCCAGGAGTGCGATTGCTGGGTCGTATGGCAGTTCTATTTCCAGTTTCTTAAGGAATCTCCACACTGTTCTCCCTAGTGGTTGTACTAGTTTGCATTCCCATCAACAGTGTAAGAGGGTTCCCTTTTCTCCACACCCTCTCCAGCATTTATTGCTTGTAGACGTTTGGATAGCAGCCATTCTGACTGGCGTGAAATGGTACCTCACTGTGGTTTGGTTTGCATTTCTCTGATTATGAGTGATGTTGAGCATCTTTTCGCGTGTTTGTTAGCCATCTGTATGTCTTCTTTGGAGAAATGTCTGTTTAGTTCTTTGGCCCATTTTTTGATTGGGTCGTTTATTTTTCTGGAATTGAGCTGCAAGAGTTGCTTGTATATTTTTGAGATTAATCCTTTGTCAGTTGCTTCATTTGCTATTTTTTTCTCCCATTCTGTCTTTTCACCTTGCTTATAGGTTCCTTTGCTGTGCAGAAGCTTTTAATTTTAATTAGGTCCCTTTTTTTTTATTTTTGCTTTTATTTCCAATATTCTGGGAGGTGGGTCATGGAGGATCCTGCTGTGATTTATGTCGGAGAGTGTTTTGCCTATGTTCTCCTCTAGGAGTTTTATAGTTTCTGGTCTTACATTTAGATCTTTAATCCATTTTGAGTTTATTTTGGTGTATGGTGTTAGGACGGGTTCTAGTTTCATTCTATTACAAGTGGCTGACATGTTTTCCCAGCACCACTTGTTAAAGACACTGTCTTTTCTCCAGTGAATATTCTTGCCTCCCTTGTCAAAGATAAGGTGTCCACAGGTGAATGGATTTATTTCTGGGCTTTCTATTTTGTTCCATTGATCTATCTTTCTGTTTTTATGCCAGTACCGTACCGTCTTGATGACTGTGGCTTTGTAGTAGACCTGGAGTCCGGCAGGTTGATTCCCCCAGGTCCTTTCTTCTTTCTCAAGATTGCTTTGGCTATTCGAGGTTTTTGGTATTTCCATAAAAATTGTGAAATTATTTGTTCTAGCTCTGTGAAAAACACCGTTGGTAGCTTGATAGGGATTGCATTGAACTTATAGATTACTTTTGGTAATATATTCATTTTCACAATATTTATTCTTCCAATCCATGAACACGGTATATTTCTCCATCTATTAGTGTCCTCTCTGATTTCTTTCACCAGTGTTTTATAGTTTTCTATATATAGGTCTTTTGTTTCTTTAGGTAGATTTATTCCTAAGTATTTTATTCTTTTCGTTGCAACGGTGAATGGAATTGTTTCCTTAATTTCTCTTTCTATTTTCTCATTGTTAGTGTATAGGATTTCTGTGTGTTGATTTTATATCCTGCAACTTTACTATACTCATTGATTAGCTCTAGTAATTTTCTGGTACAGTCTTTAGGGTTTTCTGTGTAGAGGATCATGTCATCTGCAAACAGTGAGAGTTTTACTTCTTTTCCGATTTGGATTCCTTTTATGTCTTTTTCTACTCTGATTGCTGCGGCCAAAACTTCCAAAAGTATGTTGAATAGCAGTGGTGAGAGTGGGCACCCTTGTCTTGTTCCTGACTTTAGGGGAAACGCTTTCAATTTTTCACCATTGAGGATAATGTTTGCTGTGAGTTTGTAATATATAGCTTTTATTACATTGAGGAATGTTCCTTCTATTCCTTCCTTCTGGAGGGTTTTGATCATAAATGAATGTTGAATTTTGTCAAAGGCTTTCTCTGCATCTATTGAGATAATCATATGATTTATATTTTTCAATTTGTTAATGTGGTGTATTACGTTGATTGATTTGCGGATATTGAAGAATCCTTGCATCCCTGGGATAAAGCCCACTTGGTCATGATGTATGAACTTCTTAATCTGTTGTTGCATTTTGATTGCTATAATTTTGTTAAGGATTTTTGCATCAATGTTCATCAGTGATATTGGCCTGTCGTTCTGTTTTTTTTTTGTGGCATCTTTGTTAGGGTTTGGTATTAGGGTGATGGTGGCCTCATAGAATGAGTTTGGAAGTTTACCTTCCTCTGCAATTTTCTGGAAGAGTTTGAGTAGGATAGGTGTTAGCTCTTCTCTAAATTTTTGGTAGAATTCAGCTGTGAAGCCATCTGGACCTGGGATTTGTTTGCTGGAAGATTTCTGATTACAGTTTCAGTTTCCGTGCTTGTGATGGGTCTGTTCAGATTTTCTATTTCTTCCTGGTTCAGTTTTGGAAAGTTGTACTTTTCTAAGAATTTGTCCATTTCTTCCAAGCTGTCCATTTTATTGGCATATGATTGCTGATAGTAGTCTTTTATGATCCTTTGTATTTCTGTGTTGCCTGTTGTGATCTCTCCCTTCTCATTTCTAATTTTATTGATTTGGTCTTTCTCCCTTTGTTTCTTGATGAGTCTGGCTAGTGGTTTGTCAATTTTATTTACTCTCTCAAAGAACCAGCTTTTGGCTTTGTTGATTTTTGCTATGGTCTCTTTTGTTTCTTTTGCATTTATTTCTGCCCTAATTTTTAAGATTTCTTTCCTTCTACTCACCCTGGGGTTCTTCATTTCTTCCTTTTCTAGTTGCTTTAGGTGTGGAGTTAGGTTATTTAGTTGGCTTTTTTCTTGTTTCTTGAGGTATGCCTGTTATGCTATGAACCTTCCCCTTAGCACTGCTTTTACAGTTGTCCCACAGGTTTTGGGTTGTTGTGTTTTCATTTTCATTCATTTCTATGCATATTTTGATTTCTTTTTTTATTTCTTCTCTGATTTGTTGGTTATTCAGCAGCGTGTTGTTCAGCCTCCGTATGTTGGCATTTTTAATAGTTTTTCTCCTGTAATTGAGATCTAGTCTTACTGCATTGTGGTCAGAAAAGATGCTTGGAATGATTTCAATTTTTTTGAATTTACCAAGGCTAGATTTATGGCCCAGGATGTGATCTATCCTGGAGAAGGTTCCATGTGCGCTTGAGAAGAAGGTGAAATTTATTCTTTGGGGTTGAAATGTCCTATAGATATCTATTAGGTCTAACTGGTCTATTGTATCATTTAACGTTTATATTTCCTTGTTAATTTTCTGTTTAGTTGATCTATCCACAGGTGTAAGTTGGGTATTAAAGTCTCCCACTATTATTGTGTTATTGTTAATTTCCCCTTTCATACTTGTTAGCATTTGTCTTACATATTGCCGTGCTCCTATGTTGGGTGCATAAATATTTATAATTGTTATATCTTCTTCTTGGATTGATCCTTTGATCATTATGTAGTGTCCTTCTTTGTCTCTTTGCACAGCCTTTGTCTTAAGGTCTATTTTATCTGATATGAGTATTGCTACTCCTGCTTTCGTTTGGTCTCTATTTGCATGGAATATCTTTTTCCAGCCCTTCACTTTCAGTCTGTATGTGTCCCTCGTTTTGAGGTGGGTCTCTTATAGACAACATATGTAGGGGTCTTGTTTTTGTATCCATTCAGCCAGTCTTTGTCTTTTGGTTGGGGCATTCAACCCATTTACATTTAAGGTAATTATTGATAAGTATGATCCTGTTGCCATTTACTTTATTGTTTTGGGTTCGAGTTTATACACTCATTCTGTGTTTCCTCTCTAGAGAAGGTCCTTTAGCATTTGTTGGAGAGCTGGTTTGGTGATGCTGAATTCTCTCAGCTTTTGCTTGTCTGTAAAGCTTTTGATGTCTCCTTCATATTTGAATGAGATCCTTGCTAGGTACAGTAGTCTGTGCTGTAGCTTATTTTCTTTCATCACTTTAAATATGCCCTGCCATCAAAGAGGACACTAATAGATGGAGAAATATACCGTGTTCCTGGATCGGAAGAATAAATATTGTAAAAATGAGTATACTACCCAAAGTAATTTATACATTCAATGCAATCCCTATCAAGCTACCAACGATATTTTTCACAGAACTAGAACAAATAATCTCACAATTTGTATGGAAATACAAAAAACCTCGGATAGCCAAAGCAATCTTGAAGAAAAAGAATGGAACTGGAGGAATTAACCTGCCGGACTTCAGGCTCTACTACAAAGCCACAGTCATCAAGACAGTGTGGTACTGGCATAAAGACAGAAATATAGATCAATGGAACAAAATAGAAAGCCCAGAGATAAATCCACGCACCTATGGACACCTTATCTTTGACAAAGGAGGCAAGAATATAAAATGGAGAAAAGACAGTCTCTTTAACAAGTGGTGCTGGGAAAACTGGTCAGCCACTTGTAAAAGAATGAAACTAGAACCCTTCCTAACACCATACACCAAAATAAACTCAAAATGGATTAGAGAGCTAAATGTAAGACCAGAAACTATAAAACTCCTAGAGGAGAACGTAGGCAAAACACTCTCTGACTTAAATCACAGCAGGATCCTCCAAGACCCACCTCCCAGAATATTGGAAATAAAAGCAAAAATAAAAAAATGGGACCTAATTAAAATCAAAGCTTCTGCACAGCAAAGGAAACTATAAGCAAGCTGAAAAGACAGCCTTCAGAATGGGAGAAAATAATAGCAAATGAAGCAACTGATAAAGGATTAATCTCCAAAATATACAAGCAGCCCCTGCAGCTCAATTCCAGAAAAATAAACGACCCAATCAAAAAACACCCAGGGATAAATTTAACAAAGAATGTGCGAGTAGAAAATGAAACTTTATTGACAGAACTTTAACAGTCAAATATATAGCATAAGAACAGCATAGATGGTTCCAGGTTATCTTCATTCAAGCAAATGGTTTCCCTTCACCTATAATATAAACATTAAAACATCAAAATTACTTAACAGAATTTTATTTCAATGATAGGAGAGGTATACAAAGTTCCCTGTAGTTGTAGTTTTATAAAATGGACTAAAACAAGAACATTAAGGGCGACCCTTTGGCTTACCTTCAGTTAATCTTCTCTAGAGATTTTACAGGCACATTACCAGTATTTTTAAAAACACACTAGTCTTCCTAGTTATACAAGAAAACAATGACACTGAATTCAGAACAAATTAAATCAGTGGAACTTATCAGAAGGTAGTTTTCAGTAGAAGGCATAACTGTGTACACATTCAGTAAAATATGTAACAACAAAAAACACCCTAAGAAAAACAAAATACACAAAAAATGAAACAAAAAATTCCCCAAAAGGATCATTTAAATATATTGATTAGAAATAGTATTCTGAATATAGGATAGCTAAACAGTTGTTATCTCTGTTACTGCTTAAGTAAAGTAAATAAAAAGGCCAGTATTACATTTGTTTCTTCGCTACTGTGGAAAAGTATAGAAATTTTCATTTGTTCTAATTTATCCCTGATATGGTTGTTTTAAGTTGGTTCAACATTTGTCCCCTTTTTACTTGTGGCCCTCATGCAATTCTAAATGTTTCTTTTCACCCTGGAAAGCATTCCGGTTGGTATAATAAATTATATAGTGACACTAATTTTAAGTCATTACTATAACTGGCGACATGGTGACATCAAAATGTGAAGCAGAAATAGGACTGTTTCTCACAAAAAAAGAAAGAAAAAAAGGAGAGAAGAGAAGAAAAGGGAGAGCAAGACGGAGTATGAGTGAGACAGGAAAGCAAGTAGGAAGACAGAAAGAACGTCTGGAAAAGCAGATATTTTTCTTTGCTTCTCAATGATAATGGCTTTTGAGAGACAACTCTGACCAGTTTCAAAAGTTCATCCACGGTATCTGTGATGTTGAGTTATTTAGTTACTGTGGGGTATGTTAAATAATATTTGTTTTTCTATCCTATTAACCATTTCATCAATATCCTGAAAATATCTGAGTTCCAGATTATACTGTTTTAATTCTGTAATATACCGTTAGTGTCTTATTCATATTTCTTATTATGTGTATTTGGGCTTTGTCCATTTTCTTCACAATTATGTAAACTGAGAGGAATGGACTGGGAATTTGGGGTTGGCAGATACAAACTATTACACTCAGAATGGATAAACAACAAGGTCCTACTATACCACGCAGGGAACTATGTCCAAATCTCCGGTGATAAATCACAATGGAAAAGAATATTTTAAAAGTGTATATATATGTGTTAAAAAATTATGTAAACTAGCACATTGTCTTTATTAGTTGAATTTATTTTCCTCTTCCTAAAAATTCATACCTGTCTTTTATTAAGTATCTTTTTCTTTTTCCCTTAGGTTTATTCTGTTGCTCTTTCTCTTACCTTTTATATTGTATGCAGGGTTTTATATTTATGTACTTTGTAATTTATGTATTGTTCTTTTTAAGTACCACACATATTTAGGGCTAAGATTTTTCTATGAGAACATTTTAATCATGTTCTGTAGTTACTTGAAAGTAGTCTGGAAGTGGTATTTTCGTCTAAATGTTCTAATGGAACGGAACAAAAATGTAAAGTGAAAATATCTAGAAGGCTGCTTCCCTGGTGGCTCAGAGGTTAAAGCGTTTGCCTCCAATGCGGGAGACCCGGGTTCGATCCCTGGGTCGGGAAGATCCCCTGGAGAAGGAAACGGTAACCCACTCCAGTATTCTTGCCTGGAGAATCCCATGGACGGAGAAGCCTGGTAGGCTACAGTCCACGGGGTCGCATAGAGTCGGACACGACTGAGCGACGGAACGGAACGGAATACACAGTAAATTCTTCCCTAACCATGAAGTCCCTCCTTTAAAATCAGAAGCAGGCAATTAATTGTCAGCAATTTGGAAAACACGTATGTGAAAGATACTAAGTTGATTACGCGGGAAGAAATAGAGTTACAGACTTTGACTTTCAAAACTTTTTAAACTGATGTATCAAAGAGGAAAAATAACATATTTGATATGGTTCAGTTCAGTTCAGTCGCTCAGTCGTGTCCAACTCTCCGCGACCCCATGAATCACAGCACGCCAGGCCTCCCTGTCCATCACCAACTCCCGGAGTACACTCAAACTCATGTCCACAGAGTCGGTGATGCCATCCAGCCATCTCATTCTCCGTCGTCCCCTTCTCCTCCCGCCCCCAACCTTTCCCAGCATCAGAGTCTTTTCCAGTGAGTCAACTCGTCGCATGAGGTGGCCAAAGTATTGGAGTTTCAGCTTTAGCATCAGTCCCTCCAATGAACATCCAGGATTGATCTCCTTTAGAATGGACTGGTTGGATCTCCTTGCAGTATAAGGGACTCTCAAGAGTCTTCTCCAACACCACAGTTCAAAAGCATCGATTCTTCGGCGATCAGCCTTCTTCACAGTCCAACTCTCACATCCATACATGACCACGGGAAAAACCATTGCCTTGACTAGACGGACCTTGGTTGGCAAAGTAATGTCTCTGCTTTTTAATATACTATCAAGGTTGGTCATAACTTTCCTTCCAAGGAGCAAGCAGGCTCAGATTTTTATTAGTTCTTTAAGAGTGGGATGTATGGCAAAAGCCATCATCAAAAACCATCATAGTATTGCAAGGTAATTATCCTCCAATTAAAATAAGCAACCCCCCCAAAAAAAATAGACCAAACGTGGGGGGCAGGTAGTGTGCTTGGCATGTGTATCTTACTCACACCTGCCTTGAATATCACTGACTACATGCACTCTCTCAACTTGATCAGCCACAGACACAGGAAACTAGACTATCTTTTGCCATTTCATTGTTCAGTCATTTCATACTTCATTGGGGAAAAGATTTAAAATGCAACTACTTTTTAAGAGCTAGAGAATTCAGAATTTGAGAGAATTTAACAAACATCAAGCAGAATGTTGGCTCATTTTCTCCTTTAAAAAAACTTTATTTATTTAATTTAATTGGAGGCTAATTAAAATATAGTGGTGGTTTTTGCCATACATTGACATGAATCAGCCACAGGTGTACATGTGTCCCCCATCAGAAAATGAAATCTCAATTCCCCTGTTAAATTTGACTCGATGATATTTTATGATAAATAAATCATGTAAAACAGAGTATTCTTGTATGCATTCCATCAAAGAGAATCAGAGAATGCAAAAATTAGCATTGAAAAATTAGCATTTTAGTGTATCTGTTCTGAATTCACAACTTATATGAGTAAAGTTGAGTTTAGAAGTTAAGGGATTTCACAGAATCACACACGTTATGTTAAAGCTGGTACTAGAACCTATTTGAACGCCTGAGCATATTTCATATAAACTGATATTTATTACAAATGCTTTCCATATTTGTTACAAGCAGAAATTATAAAAGAACCTGAAAATAATTAGCTATTGCTTAAAGTACTTATACTCAGGAGAAGAAAACGGTTTCCTATTTCCAATTTGATATGGCTTTGATCCTGTCTGTTTCTTTATTTGAAAGTCTGTAAGTTAGGCACTCAGGCATCTGGGGTCTGAACTATCTTTCAAAGAATAGGTGAACTCTATTATTAAAATAATAGTAATGTTCCCTCTATATTAGCAAAGATATAATATTCTGAAAAACAGAAACCACATAAATTACTTTCTGAATGGATGACATACCTGCTTCTGGCACTTCAACTGGCTCTATAATTGATGCAAACTCCTCCCTGACATCAGGACCATCTCCACCTTCACCCCCAGTCTTTGCCACAGCCAATTCCTGGAGATCAGATTCAAGGTCAGAATCTTTAAAAAAAAATGCATCAATTCAGCTGTAAAGCATACAGTATAAACAAGGGAATGATGATATTCATTCCCTCGGTGTTATGAATTAAAAGCCTTAGGTTAGTATGCTAAAAATGAGATGAATAAGAACCTCAGGAGCATTATTCTGGGAATGTTTTGCTGGAGAAAAAGGAAAGCAGAATTTTCTGAATGTTATTGCCATTTTCCTTTTCCAGGATTGTCCTCAGACAACTTAGTTGCCCCCCTCTCTTTGTCTTGAAAGCAAGGGAAAATTTGACCGACCACACTAACCTGCAAACTATACTCTCCTCAGTTTTTCAGGAACTGTCTGAAGTCCTTTTCTAATGTTTCCTTTCCTCCTCTTACTGGTTATGTCTTAAGGCATGATGCACGGATACACTTTACCTTCAGAGGCATCCTTCTCCTTCTCTTCATCACGATTCACTGGATCCTCTCCATTTACTTCCTCCTCTCCCGGTGTGATATCCTGAATCCTAGGTGGTGGTTCCTCTTGTTGAGGTTGCTCAACACTGGAGTGCTGGTCCTAGTAGAGTGTGCATGCAAATAGAAAATTTTTGTTGTTAATACATCTAATAGCATAAACATACATAATACATAGATATAATCTGATCATAAGTAAACCTAACAACATTTTCCCAACACAATTCTATGTACTAACTTTTAATAAAGTTACTCTTCCCACAGGGAAGAGTTAGCTCCCATAAGAGTTACCCAGAAAGACTTTGGAAGTTATTTAAATCTATGTTGGATGGAAGTATGCAATCTGTTGTTAATAAGCAGAAGGAGGGAGTCACTGGGCACATTTCCAGGGAATTTAACAGTATACTCATCCAGGCAACGCCAGACTGTAATACATTTGGATCAATGTTCCTTCCTAAGACAAACTGTCACCCTTTATCAGCATGGAAGACCTTGACCACTGCATCTGTATTACCTAACATCATTTTCTCGAAAGTAAATTTGTGCTAATAGAAAACATCAAATGGAACGTTACTCACAACCACAGGTTCATCCAGCTCAGAGGACTCTTGCTCTATAGGTCCCAATGTTGATGCCACTTGCCCACTCATATTTCTCCCTGAAAGTGGAATATTGTGATTTAGAAAATGTATTTAAGAGTACTGCTATATTTGATCACTTTTATGACCATATGTTGACTATTTTTTTCATATGTGAAAATAATTTCAAAATAAAACTCTGGTTAAGTATGAGTGTACATGCATTCAAATTACACCAAATACAGTTGCTTGCAAAGCCATTTGTGTCTTCAATAAGCTGGCAGAGAAATCACCTTAAGGTACACAGGCAGACAGAGAATTTTTGTGAGGAAGCTTGATTTCACAACAGAATTCTACATCATGAAGATATTTATTGAAATACTGGTAGGAATTAAAAAATTCAGGACTATTGCTCTTGTCACACTCCTATTCACCAGACCTATTTTCCCCAATTCCCTTGGAATTCAGTTGGAACAGGAAGAAAGGCTCAGTCTTTACAGCCTGACTATGGCGATTTTCTCAGCGTCTGTGGCTGAGCTGAGTCTGCATACAGAGCAACCAGTCCCCCTCTCTCTTGGCACCTTGCCACAAAACTCGTGATACGGTCACAAACCCTCCACGGTCCCGTTTCTAGGCCTTTCCTTAATCGTCCACCCCGCCCCCTGCCCAGGTCCCACTGCCGGCCCCAGATTCTGTGCTCTGTCACCAGTTCCAGGGCCCCAATGAGCCAGATATCTCAAATAGCATCCGCAAGTCTCCCCCCAACCGTCATCTGACCCCCTGCCCTCCTCTGCCCACCGCCCTTCCTCTCCCGCCACTGGGACAAGAAATATGGCGTCCCAACACCTGTGAGGAGAAAGATGACGACCTCGAGGGCCTTCCTCCTCAAAGGCCCCAGATAGCACTACCCGACCCGCCTGAAACTTGCTGGCTCCCCCTCATACGCACGCAAACTTAAACTCCAGACAGGGCAGATCTGTGAACCTACCTGGTGAGTCTCAAGTAATGAGAAAGAACCGGGACTGAATAAACACACCTGTCTCAGGCCCAACGCTCCTCACAGAACGGGCTCAGGAAGGTCTATGCGCACCAAGGCGCATGCGCAGCAACGGGTGCCCGCGCGCGCGTGCACACACACTGCACATGCTCCTTGAGTTGGGCATGTGCAGTGCATGTTGAGCTATTCCCGCTACTGAGGTAGAGTCCTGGAACCGCAGGGTCTCTGCAGGATGAGAAAAGGCTTGAAGACTATATTTTTTTCCTTCCAGGGCAGTCTTTCTTCTGCATCCACAAACTGTGCTGATAGGTAGTCCCAGGTTTCCCTTAGTGGAGAATGTGTCTTGGGAAGACACTCATGACAGAAATAGATATTAGGGCTTTTTAATACCTACTTTTATACATGCTTTGATGAACCATTTCCTTCTCTGCTTCTGGATTTTCCATCATGCTTGCAATGGCTTTACTCACTTCCATGGAATAAATACATAGATACATATCTCTGTTTCCATTTTTTTGCTTGGAGCACTGCACATTTAAATCTCTGAACTGGTAACTGATTTCTCTGAATACATCTCTGGTTCCTATACAATATTGTTCTTTTAGAAGCAGACTTGACTTTCACCACCAGACACAGCCACAACTGGGAGTTGTTTCCGCTTTGGCTTAGCCTTTTCATTCCTTCTGTAGCTATTTCTTCACTCTTCTCCAGTAGCACATTCATCTTATTATTCTATTATAGTGGGAATTTTCGTACTTACTAGGAGTTTTGCTCACACAAAGATCTTTACTCAAATAGTCTACTCATGTACTCCTGATAGCCAAACCTAGGAACAGCCTAACTATTCAACAACTGGTATACAGATGGAAGAAAGACAAGAGTATACTCATACAAAAGAATACTATACAGTCACTTAAAAAGGAACTGCTAATGCATGTAACAGCAAGGATGCATCTCAGCTGTGCCAATGAGAGATGTCAGACACAGAAAGCTATGTACTATATGATTTCATGTCAATGGATTCCTGGAAAAGGCACAACTATAGGCACAGAAATATATCTGTGGTTGCCAGTGTATAGGAGTGGAGGAAGCAGTCTGTTGGCAAATAGCCCAAGGGAGCATTTTCGAACCAATGGGACATTTTCTACATTTTTACTGTGGTAGCATTTACACAATGGTATGCGTATGTCGAAACTCGACAAACTGTAATGCTTTAAATCATTGACTTCTATCGTATATAAATGATAGCTCAATACTTCTCACTTTTTTTAAAGGAAAAGGAACTTTTACATATCTAAATATTGGTTATCATATCCATCTAGATCACAAGCTCATAAACATAAAAATCTTATTTGGAATTCTTCCCAGACCTGGTCAACTTCCAGGATTCCCCATGCCACCTTTGTACTCTTATGACAGGACACAGAAACTTGGTCTTAACCATGTTTACAATTCCCTCTCCTTCAGCCCAAGTCCATATTCTTGCTGAGTTCTGTCCATTTTACTGGACAATGTCTAATGTGTCTACTTTTTCCCAAGTCCACCACATCTGCTGTAGTCCGAAGCCTCCCTCCGTCCGTCAACCCCCTTCTAATGGTCTCTCACATCCACTCAGGGTGTCTGTCTCCCACTCCCCGCCCTCTCCCTCCCTCTATTCCAGTTGCAAAACTGTTTATGTCTTTCTAGATAAAGGCTACTGTCCTACACAAGAACTTGAAGCTATGGTCTAGCCCTTGCCCAGCTTGCTAACAACATGGGAATCAGAGAATCCTCTTCTTTTCTCCCTTATCGAGCTTCATTCACACCCTCCAATTTCTTAAGTTTAGATTGTCCCATATTTCTGAAGCCTCCCGGTTAGTAAACTCCTTCAATCTAGGCTTCAACAGTATATGGAACGAGAACTTCCAGATATACAAGTTGGGTTTGAAGAGGCAGAGAAACAAGAGCTCAAATTGCAACATTCCTGAGATCATGAAGAAAGCAAGGGAATTCCAGAAACACATCTACTTCTGCTTCATTGACTAGACTACCTCAAGGCCTCTGACTTCGTGGATCACAACAAACTGGAAAATTCTTAGAGATGGGAGTACCAGATTAGCTGACCCGTCTCCTGAGAAACCTGTATGAGGGCTAAGAAGCTACAGTTAGAATAAGACATGGAACAATGGACTGGCTCAAAATTGGGAAAGGAACAAGACAAGGTTGTATATTGTCACTCTGCTTATTCAACTTACATGCAGAGCACATCATGAGAAATGCTGGGGTGGATGTCTCACAAGCTGGAATCAAGATTGCTGGCAGAAATATCAACAAGGTCAGATGTGCAGATCATACCACTCTAACAGCAGAAACTGAAGAGGAACTAAAGAACCTCTTGATGCGGGTGAAAGTGGAGAGAGAAAAGGCTGACTTAAAACTCAACATTCAAAAATATAAGATTATTGCATCCAATCCTATCATTTCACGGAAAACAGAAGGGGGGAGGTGGATGCAGTGACAGATTTAATTTTGGGGGGCTCCACAATCACTGTGGATGGTGATTGCTGCCATGAAATTAAGACACTTGATCCTTGGAAGAACAGCTATGACAAAGCTAGTATGCATGCATGCTCATTGCTTCGGTTGGGTCTGACTATGGCCCCATGGACTGGAGCCTGCCTCTGTCCAGGGGATTCTCCAGGCAAGAATACTTTAGTGGGTTGCCGTGGCCTCTGCCCATGGGGCATGGCAGTGCATCTTCCCAACCCAGGGGTGAAACCCCTGTCTCCTGCATCCCATGCATTGCAGGGTGATTCTCTTTCTTTTGCCACTTTATTTAATTTTTAATTGAAGGATAATTGATTTACAGAATTTTGTTGTTTTCTCTCAAACGTCAACAAGAATCAGTCGTAGGTACACACATGCAGAATTCTTTACTGCTGAGCCACGAGGGAAGCCTCTGTCAAACCTAGACAGCATAGTATAAAGCAGAGACATCACTTTGCCGACTATGGCTTTTTCAGTAGTCGTGTGCAGATGTGTGAGTTCGATCATTAAGAAGGCTGAGTGAGAAAGAATTGATGCTTTTGGTTTGTGGTACTGGAGGAGACACTTGAGAATCCCTCGGACAGCAAGGATATCAAAACAGCCAATCCTAAAGGAAACCAACTGTGAATATTCACTGGGAGGACCGATGGTGAAGCCCAAGCTCCAATACGTTGGCCACCTGATGGGAAGAGCCGATTCACAGGAAAAGACCCTGATGCTGGTCATAAAGCAGGTTATGCCATAGTGTCTGCTGAACAGGTTTTAGAAGTAAAATCTCTCCCCCAGGGAACCAGTGCTCAGTTAGCAGAACTTGTGGCTCTGACCCGAGTGCTAGAGTTAAACGAAGGGCAGCGAGCAAATATCTACACTGATTCTAAGTATGCTTATTTGACTTTATACGCTCATGCTGAAATATGGGAAGAAAGACAGTTTAAAAGGGCAACAGGAGAACCTATTAAGCATTTCAGAGAGATAGAGAGACTTTTAACTGCTATCAGTTAGTCAGTCAGTTCAGTCGCTCAGTCATGTCCGACCCTTTGCGACCCCATGAATCGCAGCAAGCCAGGCCTCCCTCTCCATCACGAACTCCCGGAGTTCACTCAAACTCATGTCCATTGAGTCGGTGATGCCATCCAGCCATCTCACCCTCTGTCGTCCCCTTCTCCTCCTGCCCCCAATCCCTCCCAGCATCAGAGACTTTTTTTTGTTTTGTTTTAATTTATTTATCTTAATGGGAGGCTAACTACTTTACATTATTGTATTGGCTTTGCCATACATTGACATGAGTCTGCCCGGGTGTACATATGTTCCCCATCTTTTACCCCCCTCCCAACTCCCTCCCCATCCCATGAGTCAACTCTTTGCATGAGGTGGCTAAAGTATTGGAGTTTCAGCCTTAGCATCAGTCCTTCCAATGAACACCCAGGACTGACCTCCTTTAGAAAGGACTGATTGGATCTCCTTTCAGTCCCAGGGACTCTCAAGAGTCTTCTCCAACACCACAGTTCAAAAGCATCAATTCTTCAGTGCTCAGCTTTCTTCACAGTCCAACTCTCACATCCATACATGACCACTGGAAAAACCATAGCCTTGACCAGACGGACCTTGGTTGGCAAAGTAATGTCTCTGCTTTTTAATATGCTGTCGAAGTTGGTCATAACTTTCCTTCCAAGGACTAAACGTCTTTTTATTTCATGGCTGCAATCACCATCTGCAGTGATTTGGAGCCCCCCACAATAAAGTCTCTCACTGTTTCCACTGTTTCCCCATCTATTTGCCATGAAGTGATGGGACCAGATGCCATGATCTTAGTTTTCTGAATGTTGAGCTTCAAGCCAACCTTTTCACTCTCCTCTTTCACTTTCATCAAGAGGCTTTTGAGTTCCTCTTCACTTCCTGCCATAAGGGTGGTGTCATCTGCATATCTGAGGTTATTGATATTTCTCCCGGCAATCTTGATTCCAGCTTGTGCTTCTTCCAGCCCAGCGTTCCTCATGACGTACTCTGCTGCTGCTGCTGTTGCTGCTAAGTCACTTCAGTTGTGTCCGACTCTGTGTGACCCCATAGATGGAAGCCCACCAGGCTCCCCCGTCCCTGGGATTCTCCAGGCAAGAACACTGGAGTGGGTTTCCATTTCCTTCTCCAATGTGTGAAAGTGAAAGTGAAGTCGCTCAGTCGTGTCCGACCCTTAGTGACCCCACGGACTGCAGCCTGCCAGGCTGCTCCATCCATGGGAATTTCTAGGCAAGAGTACTGGAGTAGATTGCCATTGCCTTCTCCAGTGGACCACATTCTGTCAGACCTCTCCACCATGACCCATCTTTTGGGTGGCCCCACATGTCATGGCTTAGTTTCATTGAGTTAGAAACTAACTCAGATTGTTTAGTTTTCTGTGATTGTGGTTTCAGTCTGTCTGCCCTCTCTCAGCGCCTACCGTGTTTCTTTTGTTTCTCTTACCTTGGACGTGGGGTGTCTCTTCACGGCTTCTCAAGGAAAGTGCAGCTGCTTCTCCTTACCTTGGACGTGCGGTATCCCATCCCATCTGCTGCTCCTGTCCTTGGACATAGGGTATTTCCTCATGGACGCCGTTCCTGACCTTGGACATGGTGTAGCTTCTCTCGGCTGCTGCTCCTCACCTTGGACATGGGATAACCATGGCTCCTGACCTTGGATGTGGGGTTGCTCCTCTCAGCTGTTCCTGTGCGTGAGCCACTCCTGCGCCACGCAGACACCGCTATTGCACACACAGATATTGGTCTATAATTTTCCTTTTCTGTGTTATCTTTAGCTTTGATATCAGGGTGATGCTGTACTTGTAGGATGAGTTTCCAGGTTATCCTAACACTATAGCATTTTGGAAGAGTTTTAGAAATGCATGTGTTAACATTTCTCTTAATGGTTCATAAAACTTACCTGTGAGGCCATCTGGATCTTGAATTTTGCTAACCGGAAAATTTTTCATCACAGTTTCAATATTAGTGCTCGTAAAGCTGTATTCATATTTTCTCTTTCCTCTTAGTTGAGTTTCCAAGAATTTGTCTGTGGCTTCCAGATTCTACATTTTATTGGCTTAAAGATTTTTTTTTGTAGTCTTTTATGATCCTTTGACATTTCTGTGGCATCACTTATGACATCTCCTTTCTCATGCCTAACTTTATTGATTTGAGTGTTCTCCCTTTTTTGTTGATGAGTCTGCCTCATGATTTATTTATTTTCTTTGTGCCCTCCCAGCGCCTGCTTTTAGTATAATTGATCTTTGCTATTGTTTTCATGTTTTTTTTTTCTGTTCTATTCTCTATGATTTTTTTTCCCCAAAACTAATTTTTGGTTTTGTATGTTTTTTGTCTTTCTCTAATTGCTTTAGCTATAAGGTTAGGTTGATTATTTGAGACATTCCTTTGTTATAATCTTTACTCTTAGTTTTTTTCCCTGTTTCATAGTTTTTATGCAATCACATTTTCTCATTTGTTTGTATGAGTTTATAAACATATATTATATATATTTTTCTTCTCTCTGATTTCTTCATTGACTTCTTGGCCATGTAGAGGTGTATACATGAGCCTCAATGTATTCATGTTTTTGTTTTTTGTTTTTGTTTTGCTCCCCCCATAACTGACATGTAAATCATAACATTGTGGTAAAAAAATGCTTGATACAATTTTGATTGTCTTAAATTTACCAAGGCTTGTTTTGTGATCCAGTTTGTGATTATCTTGGACATATTTCATTTGCCCTTGAGAAGAAACTGCGTTCTGCTGGTTTTGGATGAAATCTACTTAAGTATCAATTAAATTGTCAGGTCTGTTGTGTTATTTAAAGTTTGTGGTTTTTTTAATACTTCATTTTTAAATTGGAAGATAATCATTTTCCAATGTTGCTCTGGCTTCTGCTGTACAAAAGCATACATCAGCCTAAAGTATACATATGTCAGTTATTGTGCAGTTAATCATTTGTTGTTGTTGTTTCATTGTTCCACGCCCTTCTTAAATGTCTCCTGCATGATCTCCATTTATTTTCTGAGACGTTTGATCATCTCTACTGTCGTTACTCTCAATTCTTTTTCAGTGACACTTCCTATTTCCTCTTTAATTATGTCTTGTGTGTTTTTACCTTGTTTCTTTGCCTGCAACATACTCTACTATCTTCACATTTGTTTATCTTACTATGTTAACGGTCTTTTCTTCCCAGGGTGCAGGGTTGTAGTTCTTGCTTCTGGTCTGCACCCTGAGTGGATAAGTTTGGTCCAGTGGTTCGGTTTTCTTGAAGGTGGAGGGACTGCCAACTATATTCTTGTGGCCACAGCTGAGGCTTCTCTCTCTCACAGCGGGACCATGTCAGTGGTGTCTTTTGCAGGTATGTACGGGTTTACTCTGGCTTTAGGCAGTCCGTCTGTGGATAATTTGGTGTGTGTTTCTGTCTTGCTTTTGCGTGGTGTGAGGCATCAGCTCTGGATAGTACAGACTTTTGTGTGGAATTGGTTCTTATTTTCAGATGGAGGCCTTCATAGGGACTCTCACCAATTAATATTCACTGGAACCAGGAATTATCTTGTGGTCTATGATCCTCGATACAGTGCTGAAACCCTAGATGATCAGGCCCAACTTCTGGTCAGAGAACCAAGATCACATAGTAAGAGATTAGACAGAGGATTGGAGAAACACAGAATAATGGTAAGAAACCAAAAGCAAACAACAAGCAAAATAACACAAGCAATAATCACAATAGGGAAGAACACAGAATCAACAATAGAACTAAGCAAATAACTTGCAAGACATAAAACACCACCAGAGCAGAGTGCCACCTGAAGAATAAAGAAAACAAATCTAACAAAAATGACAAGAGCTTTCCCACAGAACAACAGAAAGTCACAGCTAATATAGAAACATACACCTATTAAGACAAAAATGACAAGAAACAACATCAACCAAAGGCACAGATAGCAGGAAAATAAGTACACAATATATACATACAAAAAATAAATATATGATTTAAACAATCTTAGAACACCAAATAAGCAAGAATAATAACAAGAAAGCCTACAACTGAGAAAAAGAGTGAATCGACCACACCGCATAGCAAAACATCGCAAATATAACGGATATTACCTAGGGTCCTGGTTGTCAGTGTTCTGGTCCCAACATGAGGCACAGCACAGCTCCGCATCTCCAGAAAGCTCTCCCAAATGTGGGGAGAACTGAACTCTGGATCTGCAGTAGGGACAGGTCAGACTCTAATCTGGGATAACTCCTGTTTGTTCTCAGAGCTGCCACAGCCTGGACATTTTCATTCATTGGAAATCTGTTGTCTTTTTACATATCCCATAGACAAAACGTCTGCATATTTGATTGTATGAATTTAATCTGAAGCTCGTTCAGCTGGTGGGAAAGTTTTCAACCTTTTCCCTTAGTTTCCCTGACCCTGGGTCTCAGATGTAGTCTTATGAAAACCTCTCCATGTGGTCACCAGGGAAGCCTACCCCAAGACTCTTGTGGGACACTTAGGTCTGCCTTGTTGAGCAACGGAGGAAGTGGTATAGCTGCTTGGACTGTAGGAGCACTGGTGGTGTCAGTTTTGCAGAGGAGCCAGCAGCCATGGGCAGAAAAGTTATGGCCCTAAAGGGATCATTTCCTAGCCTGTGATGGCAAAAGCATGAGTGGTAGTCTGGCTAGTCTTTCTCTATTGCCTGATAGTAGGTCTTAGCATGTGGGAAGAGGGGGGATTCCATGGTGTCACCACCTCCTCTGTGTGACTGACCCCAGAGGTCCTGCTTCTTTGTCAGTTTGGGATTTCTCAAAAGGCATTCCTTTCTACACATTTTGTTGTTCCAGATCCATCATTCCATCTCCACATACTTATAAGCAGTTCCCTCCCAGGTTGGCTTTCTAACACCATGTTTCATCTTCCAGGCCCTATGCACACTTGTTGACCTCTCTGTTTGTTTCTCACTCTATACAAACTATATTTCATCAGCTTCTTCACCTTGCTTCCTTTCAGTCAAAAGTAGTTTAAGGTTTTGTGAGATGACTTGCTTGAATCCTCAAACTATTCCATGCTTCTTGATCTCCCACTGCAAGACACAGGTTTGGTCCTATTCTTCTCGTCCTCCTTCTACCATCTTCCCTCGATTCGTCCCAGTTATGTCTAGATTCCATGTAGTCCTCTCTGTTGAGCAAGGTCTTCTGCTAATATTCATCTGATACTCTGGGGAAACTGTTGCCTTTATCAAAGTATTATTTGTGATGCCTCCATGGGTGGAGTTGCACTCAATGTCCTTTTACTTTTCTTCCAACTTGGAACTTCTGGTTCTCTTTCTAGGCAAGCTCTGTAATACCTTTTTGCATGCCAGTAAAACAACCAACTTTAGTTGACGTGAATTAATCTGTTTGATTGGAGGTTACATACATACACACATAACTGGCACATCTTTGACTTTGAACATGCAGACAAGCACATTTATTTTTCCTGAAATTTCTGCTAATGAGGAATTGCCATCAGCTTGAAGAAACGTAGTTCTTTTCCAGATAAGAGATGATACAGGAATTGGGCTCAAAAGTCAGTTCCTGAAAATATCTAGCTATTGGTCAAACTGTCCTGACATTTTCGCAGAGCACAGATTCCTTATTTCTGCTCTGGAGACTTAACTGTTTTAAGTGGGTGTCAAAGGTCAGAGACTGGCATGGGCATAATTTAATTCTTGTATAAGAAGATGGCAAGTGCCCAGGAATGTAACAGTTGGTTGATGATAGCTTGAAAAAGAGAGAGAGAAAAATATTACAAAAAGAAAAAGGAATGTGTAGTTAGTCATTTAATCTTAATAGGTAAACCTTAATTGGTGTTTGGATCATAGAAAAAGCAAGGGGATTCCATAAAGTCATCTACATCTGCCTTTTTGTCTCTGCTAACAGTTTAGACTGTTTGTGAATGTGAGGTCATTTGGTTGTGTCTGACGCTTTGTGACCCCATGGACTGTAGCCTACCTTTTCTTTCTCCAGGGGATCTTCCATACCCAGGGAGTCTGGGTCTCCTGCATTGCAGTCAGATGCTTTACCATCTGAGCCACCAGGGAAGCCCTTAGACTGTGCGGAGCACAAGAAATTGTGGAAAATTCTTAAAGAGATAAGAATACCAGACCATCATACCTGTTTCCTGGGAAACGTGCATATAGCTCAAGACACAATAGATGGAATTGGACAAGGATCAATGAACTGGTTCAAAATTGGGAAGGAAATACATCAAGTCTATACGCTGTCACTTCATGGGAAATAGATGGAAAAACAGTGGAAACAGTGTCAGACTTTATATTTTTGGGCTCCAAAATCACTGCAGATGCTGACTGCAGCCATGAAATTAAAAGACGCTTGCTCCTTGGAAGGAAAGTTATGACCAACCTTGATAGTATATTAAAAAGCAGAGACATTACTTTGTCAACCAAGGTCCGTCTAGTCAAGGCAATGGTTTTTCCCGTGGTCATGTATGGATGTGAGAGTTGGACTGTGAAGAAAGCTGATCGCCGAAGAATCGATGCTTTTGAACTGTGGTGTTGGAGAAGACTCTTGAGAGTCCCTTATACTGCAAGGAGATCCAACCAGTCTATTCTAAAGGAGATCAATCCTGGATGTTCATTGGAGGGACTGATGCTAAAGCTGAAACTGCAATGCTTTGGCCACCTCATGCGACGAGTTGACTCACTGGAAAAGACTCTGATGCTGGGAAAGGTTGGGGGCGGGAGGAGAAGGGGACGACGGAGAATGAGATGGCTGGATGGCATCACCGACTCTGTGGACGTGGGTTTGAGTGTACTCCGGGAGTTGGTGATGGACAGGGAGGCCTGGCGTGCTGTGATTCATGGGGTCGTGGAGAGTCGGACACGACTGAGCGACTGAACTGACCTGAACTGATATGCTGTCAGCCAGCTTATTTGACTTCTGTGCAGAATACATCATGGAAAGTAACTTGCTGAAAGAATCTGAAGCTGGAAATAAAATTACTGTGTGAGAAATATGAATAACCTTAATTATAAGATGACACCATACAAATGGCTGAAAAACACTAGGAACTAAAGAGCGTTCTGATGAAGGTGAAAGGGGAGAGTGGAAAAGCTGGATTAAAACTCAATATAACTCATTACACCCAGGGTGGATTCATGTCAATGTATGGCAAAACCAACCAATATAATATTGTAAAATAATTAGCCTCCAATAAAAATTAGAAAAAACACACACACAAACAAAGTAAGATCATGGAGTTTGGTCCCATCATTTTGAGATATATCAAGGGATGCAATTGAATAAGTGACAGGTTTTACTTTCTTGACCTCCAATATCACTGCCGGAAGTGACTGCAGCCATGAAACTAAAAGTCACTTGCCCCTTGGATGAAAAGCTATGACCAATCTAGACACCACATTAAAAGGTGGAGAGATTACTGAAAAAGGTCTGAACAATCAAAGTTGATTTTCAGGTGTAATGTATGGAGGAGAGAGCGGGACCACAAGAACTGAGCACCAAAATACCGATGCTTTGCAACAGTGGGGCTGGAGAAGATGTGTAAGAGTTCTGGGGTGAGCATGGAGTTCAAACTAGTAAAGCATGAAGGAAATCAAGCCTGGCTATTCAGGGAAGGACTGATGCTGAACAGGAAGAGCCAATATATTGACCACCTGAGGCCAAGAGCAAAATCACCGGAAAGAAACTGGTGCTGGGAAAGATTGAGGGCAGGAGGGGAAGGGAACGACAGAGCATGAGATGGCTGCAAAGCATCACTGACTCCAAGATCATGGGTTTGAGAAAACTGTGGGCACTTTGAAGGGGGGGGAAGCCCGGGGTTCTTGCTGTACATGGAGTTGCAAAGAGTCAGACAAGAGTGAGTGACTGAAAAACATCAAAAAATTGGTATTGGCAGTGCTTGGGAGATGGTTCAGATAGCATGTTAACTCTGTCATTGTGCCTGGGATGATAAGTGAGACTGAGGACAATTAGAAAGAATACAGTTCTTGTCAGTTTCCTTCTTTTCCTCCCTCAAAATGTACTTCTCACAATGTCTCTTGAGAGTTTTCCAGAGGAGAACTCCTGCAGTCATGTGGTATCCTGAGATGGAAACCTTAGCCCCCATGCCCCTTGGATCAACAACCTTGGTCTTAGACAGAAGCAGGCACTGTCTCTAAGTGTCTGCTAGAGCTGCCCATCTTCTGATGGATTAACAGGCATGGTATGTGATCTTAGAAATGGGGTGAGAGGTAAACAAACTTATAGCTTCTTGGTCAAACTCTGTAATCCAGTGAGCAGCATCTTTGACTTGTGCATCCTAGTCACCCTTAGGAATGCTTACAAGGGGTTACATTACTGAGCATGGAAGCTGGTAGGTGGCTGGATCCATTTTGACTTTGCCACTTGCCTTCTCTGTGAATAGACCATTCCTCTTCTCTTAATGTCACAGTCTTTGTCTTCAGATGAAGGTTGAGGATTGTGGAAGTGAGTGAATGCATGTGAAAGCCCCATAAAACTGATGACAGGGAGTACACAGTTTTCCTCTTTGAATCAGATCTCAAGACTTTTGGCTTTATAGATTTGCACTATCAATGCATCTCAAATATTCATAACATTTTTACTTGATGGTTGCCACACAGAGTTGAAGCCCAGATGTCCTGTATAGTCAGCATCTTAGCAGTGTGGCATGGCCTGGACATTTAAGGTATTAGGTAAGAAGAATGTGGGCCATGTTATATGTTATTCCGTCTATTTTTAACTGTCTGTCTGATACACTTGGGAACGGGGAAGACAACTTCCACCATGTGGGAACAGAATTCCAGATTTCCTCCTTAGTTTCATTTGATTCCTAAGAGTGTTCTTCATTATTGGTGAGTGTGCAGCCTCCATGCTTCCCATTAAATCTTCACAGTACATTTCTGGCTAAGAAGGAAGGTAGTATCCTCTTACAGGAAGGACTTGGTTGAAACTCCAGGCATCTACTTAGCCTTCTCTGGTACTGCCACATTAGAAGGTGGGTGTTTTGTTATTGCCAGACACAGTAGACATCTAAGGTCCCACTTAACTTTTGCTGGGCTGATTGGGAGAGTACCATAGTTTTCAACTATGTTTGGAGGGAGTAACTTGGTTATTATCGAAATGCTTTCCAAGCTTTGAAACTCACCCGTTTGTCTTGCACTTTGAAAAGAGAAAGTAGACTTTTGAATGGGCATTTTAATTTGTGCCTCTTGTATTTTTGAAGTAACCATTTCTTCAACCGAAATCTCTAACGTAAAGGTCAAAAAGAAAACCCAGACATACACTCACAAACACATTCTTACTCTGATGGACACACACAAGCACAGTCACAATCTTATATGCTCAAAACAAAATTCACAAAAGGAAAAGAAAACCCAAGGACTCACTGAAGGACAACTATGAACTGCACAGAAGTTCTCTGTGACTTGTTTCTAGGATTAATGTTGGAAGTTATTTTGTAGTTGAATGATTTCACTCTAGTTACATTTTAAATCAGAATGTTTTAAAACATATACCTTTGTTCTGCATTCCAGGGGATCTTAGAATATTTTGTATATAAGACTATTGTGTGATTTGCTAAAATGAAAATAATGTTGTAGGATAACAGTATTGAAGACATATTGACCTCTTTAGGCCCTGCAGTTACCCATTTGCTTGCTGTATTTTAAGCATCCAATTCCATCCTCTGACCTTCTCGTATCAATTTTTTGACTCTTTGCCCCAATCTTCTGCATTTACCTCACTTAAAATTTCTACTTCACTTTTACTATTTTAGGCACCAATTATAAAATAAATAAATAAAGGAAAGAAAACTGAATTCATGTACCATGTTTACCTAGTACATTGAGTATATTCTCTATAAGCTTTTGAGAATGAAAGGTACTGATATGTTAAAGCCGTATGGGAATTGATCACCAAGGTAATGTATCATGTAACCAGGCTTCCCTTGTTAGGGCAATTGAGGTGCAATTTAATAATATGTTTCCAGGAGGGAACAAAAACAGTAGTTTTTAAACATGACATGTTGGAGGTCCTTATCCATGCCTTTTCCAAGTTATCACAGAGGACTAACTGAATTAATCCTGTTCTTTTTGAGAAGGACTGCCACTCAAAGCAGAACATGAAAAGAAGTTAAAAGGGAGCGAGAAGGAATAATCAGTATATGGTAATGAAATAGAAGATGTAATCGCATTTAGGATGATATTTCTAAAAACATGCAAATTTGACTACATAGTAAGATGCCTGAAATCTAAAACAAGGTCACTGGACTTTGTGCTTGAAGTGATAACTAAGGACACCAATTTCATAACTTACAATTGCTGTAAAATGCTTACCTCTCTAGCATGGTATTCTCACCTACATTTAATGAAAGTTTTCAGTGAAAGTAAGAGTGTGGTGTGTGGACAACTCCCTTATCTACACAAATATTCCACAGATTTCACTGTCCATTGGCTGCAAGAATGAGAATGGAGGTCTTAAATTGGTGTTGTCCTATGTGGATTACCATAATAAAACAGGGACATGACTTGATGTTTCCACCGCTGTCTAAAGGAATGTCCACAAATTTGACATTGCCAAGATTTCTAGGTAGTGTTCATGACAATCTGGATAGTCCAACAAGCAGACACTCTCCTCAGAGTAGTTCATTGTGAAATATATTAAGGATCAGCCATTGATTTGGATCCCTGGTTACTCCATGACTTTTCTAGATGATTAAATTGAATGATTCCTGCTTTTAAAAACATATCTCTATAACTACTACTGAAATTTAGGGAACTGGGGCCTGAAACAACATGCTTAGAATGGGTTCTTATAGACTGTAGACGTCATGAGAGCAGCAATCATTTTATAATTTGAATTACCACGTTACATTCATGTAAACATAATAAATATTTATCATTTTGGGAAACATTCTCAGTAAATAGGAAAGGTCAATTATGATGACAGTGCAGGTTATGGGATGTTGTTGAGTAGTGTATATAGCATTTGGTTGGTTATTACATTTATTGATAATTCAGTAAGTACTTAAAATGTGTCATTTTCAGGCTCTAAGTTTTAGCCAATGTGAAAGATACATAAAGAAAAGAGGGTAGACCCAAAACACATCGAAGACCTGATATCTGTGCATGCCTTGATAGGAGGGCAAACAGAGGTTTCTTCCAAGCCTAAGAAAGAGTTGAGGCAAAGTTGTGAGATGGGGCTTAGCATGACTGAAAGTAGTTTGAGTGATTGTAGCTCCAGAAGCACAGTGTAACAGAAAGATAATGAAACAACTAAGGAAACAGATATCATGTCTTCAAAGAACTTGTTAACCATGCTGAGGTGCTGCAATCACCACAAGGAATTTATTCTGTCTCTGTGGGAACAGATAAACAACATCTAAATATGCATTAGGAAATATAGCGTGGAATCTTGGTGGGAGGAAATAAAGGCATCCCTTAAGGAGAGCAGCGCAAAAATGACCCTATATAATACCACTTGTAAAATACCTGTCTTGTGCTGACCATGGGCCAGTCATTGACTATGTCGTGTTATCTTTGGTATCCCAGTGATGGTATGATGGTGATCATGATTTTGGATATGCTACAACATCTATATTTTCAAGTATGAAATGAATTTCTCTAATGAAGACCATCTGTCTAACTATACAATAACTCTATCCAATAACACATATAATATGATATAACTGAGAATGCTCTAAGGTATGTTCTGTGTATTTGCATTTTTTGATTTTATTTGTATCTCTTCCTCCTCCCATACCATCCTAATTTAGACACCCATTCATTTCAGCGGGGATGATTTCAGCAATCACTTTGACATCCATTACCTCTTTTTCCTTTGTTCTCCCTTTCTTGCTTACAAACAATTGATTAGCTGTCATTTACCTAGGATGCGTAAAGAATGTTTCCTTGAACTAAAGAGTTTGTAAAACAAGGCAGTAAAATAGCCAGACATTGAAATAAGGCCTCATTTTACTCTTATTTCAAAATAGAAAATGAAACTCTGAAGATGAACATGTAACTTTATTGTTCAAATATGAGAATTGTAGGAATTTGTTGACATCTCCCACCATAAATTTTAATCTTCATTATGCTGTATAATCTGACATTTTTTGATAGATCAGTTTTAATTAGGATGGTTTTCATATAATGAAGATTCTTGATAAGTTGACCTTGAAAGAGAGGAGACAGATGTATAATGGATTCTTGGCACTGGGGACCATGAGTTGCCTCTTTGTTGCAGGTTAGGAAAAGGATTGTCATGGGCTGACATATTGCTGTACCTAACCGGAAATTTAGAACGCTCCACCATCAGTCCAAAATAACTGCTCTGTAATGGAAATATGATGTAGTTTTGGGAAGTAAAAGTTGTTGCAGTAGCAAAGTTCTCAACGCGGCCATTTGCTTGAGTGTAGCTGCGATGTGACTGCCGATTAAAAATGCTCCACTGATTTAAAACAGCAAGTTGATCTATCACAATCTGTTCTGTTTGTCTAACTGATATTGATGATGGGGAAGGGAAATCACATGGAGATAAGGCACTTGTGTTAGCGACTGTCTGCCTGGTATAAGGCTCTCGTATGAAAGGCACACTTAAACTTGTAGCGGCTGAAAATGCACTCTCCCCACTAGTTTCAGGAAGAAAATTAGAGTTACGATCATCTATGTTGCCCCTTGCTTTAACATGATTCTTCTTGTAATCTCGAACTAATGAAGATATTGGAGAGACCTTTTTACTCCCAACTCTTCTTTTCATTCTTACTATAAGTTGGGGATAGCCTCTTTTGAAATTTGGATTACAATAGATCTGTAACTAAAATCAAAGGAGAAACTATTTAGTTTCTTTATAAACCAAGGTAAAACTGACAAGCAAAACTAAGCTATAAAAATTTATTCTTTTAATGATACCAATTAAATAGCATCAAATAAAACACCTTCATTAGTAGTTTTACACCTTACATGTTAGAAACAATTATGATCCTCAAGTAAAAATATGTTGTAAACATATACAGTAAATACAGTAAATACCAAGTAAAAATATGTTGTAAACATATACAGTAAAATCCCACTTTAATTAGCTTCAGGGCTTGTATCCAGTTTCCAGTTGCTAGGAATGTTTGTTAAATATCAACTACCAAATGTTTGTAAATATTTTAACCTCCAGCTGTTCTCAACTTCAAAAAATAAAACTTTTTCCACAGTTTATCATCTCAATTTTAAATGCAGTTTTAGCTACATATATGAACATGCTTTCTAGGTCACGTGATTTATTCTTACATATTGCCAATAATAAGTGAAAATTTTGGAATACCTTGCTCAAAACAGAGACATTGTTTTCTTCCAGAAAGTCAGCTAATGAAGCAGATCTTTGAAAAGTTTGTTTTCTAAATCCATAAATGTTAAGCTGTCGAACAAAACTTTTCATACTACCAGTTGCAAATATTCTGAAAGGGCCTTTTCTTTCCAAGACTTCTTTCTTGAAGACTTCTTCATTGATCACTATAGAAGTGCCACTCTCATCCCACCAAATAGATTTAAACCGATCACTTTCAACTATCTTCCAAAGTTTTTGAGGAAAATTGCGTAAAAGAAAATCGTCCACTTCATCTGTTTCAGAGACAGAAAATGTGTCCTGTGGCGTTTTAATCACAACTTCCTCAAACAAAGCCTGAAAAGCATCTTCTTCAATCTTCGATCTCAAAACTGAGTCCTCAGTAAGTGTGTAATCACACAAAGGAGATCTAATGGAGGTTTCTGAACCAGTTGATTCATCTTTAGGAGGCACATCTTGAATTTCTGAAGAAATATGTGCCATATCAAAGAAATCTTTCTTCAGATACTTTTCTTATGTGTCTGATTTTATACACTGCAACTTCAAATGCTGCCTGGCTGGCCTACAGAGATAAACTCTCTAGACCATCACAGTGGTTCTCAAAGTCAAAAAGCTGTGACATCACAAAGTCACCGGTCTCCTAGCAATTGAAGGGTAATGTTCAACCAGTGTTTACTTCTGTATCAACTTAAAATTCAGGCCGCTTACATAAATAGTAACCAAAAATATGAAACCTGCAAAATCTCATTCCTAAATAATTTTTACACAGAAAAATGGTTTATCACGCTTCTATACACACATTCTTAATATTCAGTAATGTTACCAAACCAAACTTGGGTCTGCTCGCTTCTGTGCAATAAAGTCAATCAACTGACTGTGGGTTGCAGTGAAAGCAAGTGTAGTGTTTATTGTAGGACCAAGCAAGGTGTCCTAGCAGCTGGTGATTAAAAGACCCACACTCCCCAAATGCTTTCAGGGGAAGGATTTTAACGACAGAGTGAGTGTGGGCCATGGGGTGTGTGATCAGTTTTAGGACATTCTACTAATGGCCTGTTACTGAGGATATTAGGACACAACATCATTGACCTGCTAGTTCCAACTACTCTGTGGTCTGTGTACTTCAATTTCAGCCTAGTTGGGGCTTTAGCATCTCTAAAACTGCTCACAGGATATCGCTCAGAATAGTATCTATGGCCCTTGAGGAGGGACTAAAGATCCTTGACTTTGCTTAATGGCTAAATCATTATTATTTTATATGGGTTGATTATATTCCTTTGTTTCTGCCTTTTCTAACTTCTCTGATTAAAATTACTCTTGGAACACGAGGAGGTCTACAATCTCCTACCTCTCTCTTGCTTTTTTCATACTTTTCAATCTCAAGAAGAGACTGTTTAGAACAAGAAAGGAAATAAATTGTTGGACTTAGAGGTTGATCATAAATGTGACAGAAAAATCTCAGTTGCAGGTTCGATTTCTGTTTCAGATTCCCCAGCTCTTGGAGTGTCTGAGTCAACAACAACTTTGGCTATTACCTGTTGAAATGGAGCTTAGAGTTGGAAATAATCCTGAGATGTAATATTTTCTGTTATGCAAACAATATATCTGACTATTATTGTCATTAAACCCAGACAAACTTTTGAAAATTGGTAGGTATTTATTAAAAAGAGGGGAGTGATATAAAAGAGTCCTCATATTTTAGATGCAGCCAAGAAAATACATTTTGAAGTATTTCCACTTTACATATATTCAATAACCAAGTAGGCTTTTGAACCATTCTACTTTTGGGTTTAATTTTTTTCCATTGCTGTTACACTTAACAGGAATTATAAGCCATTGTACTTTTTAAAAATATTCTCATACACACACACGTATATAAGTATATATGTATATATATATATATGTCAAAATATAATTTTAGCAACTTTATTCAGTTGGCCATACTCTCAGCTCACCACCAAGGTCCTAAATGAACCGTTTGGGAAGCCCAGTATTACTTAATAATTTTCTGGCTGAATAATCCAGATCCTGTTGCTGAAAGGCTCTCCCTAAATCTAGATCATCTTCCACTATTCTTTCTGTAATAAGAGATGGAGTTCATATATATGAGGACACCTTGAGCCCATAAAATCGCAACTCTCAGTTACTTAAAAATATTGTTCTAAGAAAGTTGTTGCTCTCCTCACGTTGGATACAATTTTAAACATTCAAGTCTGCAGTAACATAGAAACATGTCTGAACCACATGCACAATGGTCAGCTAGCTGGACTTGGGATAATGGCTACCCATTTAATGGGTAAAACAGATGCACAGTGCACTGTGCATAGATCATAATCAGGCTCTTTTGGCTAGCTGAACATTAAAAGTATACGATGTGTACATCAAAATCACTTCTCCATAATTCAGTATGTAAAATTTTCTTTCATCACTTTAAACTGCTGGTACCAAATATTTCTATAGAAATCATTGATGATCAAAATTTCTCTCCCTTGATGCCACAGTGGTTCAGCTTCATGCCCCCTCTCCACATCATATCTCTTGGATCTTGTCCTCCTTTGTATTTCCATAGTTGCCACATTAGAGAAAATCTAACTAGATAACATGAACAGGCTCATTATGTTATGTTCATGGGAAAATATTTTATAGGCTGTGTATTTTATCAACATTTTACCCAGTTGTCACAGAAGCATGGCACAAATGTTTCTAACAGGAAACTTAAAAACAGAAGTATTATATATAATGAATAACTATCATCTTAGAATACACTTATAAAATAATTTCTTACCCTAAACACTGAAGGAAAACAAAGTTACAAGAAAGCAATAATTGTCAATGTTGATAGGAAAATATTTGGTAAACAGTACATTTGTATTCTCAATATTACAAAAAGTGAGATCATGGCATCTGGTCCCATCGCTTCATGAAAAATAGAAGGGGAAAAGGCAGAGGCAGCGACAGATTTCCTCTTTTGTGGCTCTAAATTCACTGCAGTTGGTGATGGCAGCTATAAAATTAGAAGACAATTGCTTCCTGGAAGAAAAGCTATCACAAATTTAGAAGCATGTTAAAAAGTGAAGACATGACTTGACCAATGGAGGCCCATCGAGTCACATCTATATTGGTTCCAGTAGACATGTACAGATGTGAGAACAACAAAATGCTCTGCTGGGGATGACTTATGAGTGTCCATTGGATTGCAAGGACATCAAGCCAGTCACACAAACAGGAAATCAACTCTGAAGATGCATTAGAACCACTGACGCTGAGGCTGAGGCGCCAAAGCATTGACCACCTGAGCAAAGAACTGACTCACTAGAAAAGACCCTGATTCTTAGGAAACATTGAAATCAGGAAGAGAAGTGGGTGAGAGAGGAGGAGAAGGTTCTATAGCTTCACCCATTCAATGGACACGATCTCGGGCAGATTCTGGGAGATGGTGAGGGACAGAGAGGCCTTGTGTGCTGCAGTCCAAGGGCTCACAAAGAGTCAGACATGGCTTTGTAACTGAACAACAACAAGATTTCAGTTAATAAATTGGATCTTCCAAGGTCGTGGTTAGGTCTCAAGATGTTAGAGGAATAGGAGGCACAGACCACTCTCTCCCACATAAATTCATCTAAGGATCGACTGCATATGGAACACCATCCAGAAACCAACTTGTGAACGATGTTGATGGGCCCTAGAAACCGAGAAAGTCAAACCCGTCTCTTAAAAAGGAGGAAGGATAAGAGATATAAAGAGAGTAAAAGTTTTTAGGGATGGAGACCCATCTTGGAGAGAGAGTCATAAAGGAGGAGGAATTTGCACAAAATAGGAAACCCTCTCTTATAGGTGTCAGTGGGGGAAGAAACAGAACTGGAGGGAAAAGAACAAAAACACAGATTATGCCAGTAACTGCAATTACCAACCGAGAAGTGGCTCAGATGCTCCTGTCCACCATCATACAGTGGGGCCTGGGAGGAAGGCCTGGGCTGTATCAAACACACTATGGTTAGAACCGGGCTTTAGTGCCCTGGGGTCAATCTGATGCAGCTAAGGTGACATAGAAACCTAAACCATGGGAACTCTAGAGACAAACATTTTAAAAAGGACCTTTCCTGAGAGAAGGCTCTAAGACCACATAGTGAACCATGGCACACTCACAGAACAGAAGACTGTGCACGTGAAAATATCAAAGGAGACCAAGCCAGCGTACATTTAACACCTTTTCCACCACGAAGGGAGAGAGGAATGTGTACGGCTGCCAGAGGTAAAAGGAAATAGGCTACTGGTATCTTTGCCAAAGAATGCTCAAACTACCACACAATCGCACTCATCTCGCACGCTAGTAAAGTCATGCTCAAAATTCTCCAAGCCAGGCTTCAGCAATACGTGAACCGTGAGCTTCCAGATGTTCACGCTGGTTTTAGAAAAGGCAGAGGAACCAGAGATCAAATTGCCAACATCCGCTGGATCATGGAAAAAGCAAGAGAGTTCCAGAAATCATCCATTTCTGCTTTATTGACTATGCCAAAGCTTTTGACTGTGTGGATCACCAGAAACTGTGGAAAATTCTGAAAGAGATGGGAATACCAGACCACCTGACCTGCTTCTTGAGAAGCCTATATGCAGGTCAGGAAGCAACAGTTAGAACTGGACATGGAAAAACACACTGGTTTCAAATAGGAAAAAGAGTATGTCAAGGTTGTATATTGTCACCCTGCTTATTTAACTTATAAGCAGAATACGTCCGGAGAAGGCAATGGCAAGCCACTCCAGCACTCTTGCCTAGAAAATCCCATGGATGGAGCAGCCTGGTAGGCTGCAGTCCGTGGGGTCACTAAGGGTCGGACACGACTGAGCGACTTGACTTTCACTTTCACACATTGGAGAAGGAAATGGCAACCCACTCCAGTGTTCTTGCCTGGAGAATCCCAGGGACGGGGGAGCCTGGTGGGCTTCCATCTATGGGGTCACACAGAGTCGGACACGACTAAAGTGACTTAGCAGCAGCAGCAGCAGCAGAAGAGTACGTCATGAGGAACGCTGGGCTGGAAGAAGCACAAGCTGGAATCAAGATTGCCGGGAGAAATATCAATAACCTCAGATATGCAGATGACACCACCCTTATGGCAGAAAGTGAAGAGGAACTCAAAAGCCTCTTGATGAAAGTGAAAGAGGAGAGTGAAAAGGTTGGCTTGAAGCTCAACATTCAGAAAACTAAGATCATGGCATCTGGTCCCATCACTTCATGGCAAATAGATGGGGAAACAGTGGAAACAGTGAGAGATTTTATTTTGGGGGGCTCCAAATCGCTGCAGATGCTGATTGCAGCCATGAAATTAAAAGACGTTTACTCCTTGGAAGTAAAGTTATGACCAACCTCGACAGCATATTAAAAAGCAGAGACATTACTTTGCCAACCAAGGTCCATCTGGTCAAGGCTATGGTTTTTCCAGTGGTCATGTATGGATGTGAGAGTTGGACTGTGAAGAAAGCTGAGCACCGAAGAATTGATGCTTTTGAACTGTGGTGTTGGAGAAGACTCTTGAGAGTCCCTAGGACTGAAAGGAGATCCAATCAGGTATTTCTAAAAGAGGTCAGTCCTGGGTGTTCATTGGAAGGACTGATGTTAAGGCTGAAACTCCAATACTTTAGCCACCTCATGCAAAGAGTTGACTCATGGGATGGGGAGGGAGTTGGGAGGGGGGTAAAAGATGGGGAACATATGTGCACCTGAGGCAGACTCATGTCAATGTATAGCAAAGCCAATACAATAATGTAAAGTAGTTAGCCTCCCATTAAGAAAAAAAGAAGACTCTGATGCTGGGAGGGATTGGGGGCAGGAGGAGAAGGGGACGACAGAGGATGAGATGGCTGGATGGCATCACCGACTCAATGGACATGAGTTTGGGTGAACTCCGGGAGTTCAAGGTGGACAGGGAGGCCTGGCGTGCTGCGAATCATGGGGTCGCAAAGGGTCGGACATGACTGAGCGACTGAACTGACTGACTAACTGATAGCAGTTAAAAGTCTCTCTATCTCTCTGAAATGCTTAATAGGTTCTCCTGTTGCCCTTTTAAACTGTCTTTCTTCCCATATTGCAGCATGAGCGTATAAAGTCAAATAAGCATACTTAGAATCAGTGTAGATATTTGCTTGCTGCCCTTCGTTTAACTCGAGCACTCGGGTCAGAGCCACAAGTTCTGCTAACTGAGCACTGGTTCCCTGGGGGAGAGATTTTACTTCTAAAACCTGTTCAGCAGACACTATGGCATAACCTGCTTTACGACCAGCATCAGGGTCTTTTCCTGTGAATCGGCTCTTCCCATCAGGTGGCCAACGTATTGGAGCTTGGGCTTCAGCATCGGTCCTCCCAGTGAATATTCACAGTTGTTTTCCTTTAGGATTGGCTGTTTTGAAATCCTTGCTGTCCGAGGGATTCTCAAGTGTCTCCTCCAGTACCACAAACCAAAAGCATCAATTCGTTCTCACTCAGCCTTCTTAATGATCGAACTCACACATCTGCACACGACTACTGAAAAAGCCATAGTCGGCAAAGTGATGTCTCTGCTTTATACTATGCTGTCTAGGTTTGACAGAGGCTTCCCTCGTGGCTCAGCGGTAAAGAATTCTGCATGTGTGTACCTACGACTGATTCTTGTTGACTTTTGAGAGAAAACAACAAAATTCTGTAAATCAATTATCCTTCAGTTAAAAATTAAATAAAGTGGCAAAAGAAAGAGAATCACCCTGCAATGCATGGGATGCAGGAGACAGGGGTTTCACCCCTGGGTTGGGAAGATGCACAGCCATGCCCCATGGGCAGAGGCCACGGCAACCCACTAAAGTATTCTTGCCTGGAGAATCCCCTGGACAGAGGCAGGCTCCAGTCCATGGGGCCATAGTCAGACCCAACCGAAGCAATGAGCATGCATGCATACTAGCTTTGTCATAGCTGTTCTTCCAAGGATCAAGTGTCTTAATTTCATGGCAGCAATCACCATCCACAGTGATTGTGGAGCCCCCCAAAATTAAATCTGTCACTGCATCCACCTCCCCCCTTCTGTTTTCCGTGAAATGATAGGATTGGATGCAATAATCTTATATTTTTGAATGTTGAGTTTTAAGTCAGCCTTTTCTCTCTCCGCTTTCACCCGCATCAAGAGGTTCTTTGGTTCCTCTTCAGTTTCTGCTGTTAGAGTGGTATGATCTGCACATCTGACCTTGTTGATATTTCTGTCAGCAATCTTAATTCCAGCTTGTGAGACATCCACCCCAGCATTTCCCATGATGTGCTCTGCATGTAAGTTGAATAAGCAGAGTGACAATATACAACCTTGTCTTGCTCCTTTCCCAATTTTGAGCCAGTCCATTGTTCCATGTCTTATTCTAACTGTAGCTTCTTAGCCCTCATACAGGTTTCTCAGGAGACGGGTCAGCTAGTCTGGTACTCCCATCTCTAAGAATTTTCCAGTTTGTTGTGATCCACGAAGTCAGAGGCCTTGAGGTAGTCTAGTCAACGAAGCAGAAGTAGATGTGTTTCTGGAATTCCCTTGCTTTCTCCATGATCTCAGGAATGTTGCAATTTGAGCTCTTGTTTCTCTGCCTCTTCAAACCCAACTTGTATATCTGGAAGTTCTCGTTCCATATACTGTTGAAGCCTAGATTGAAGGAGTTTACTAACCGGGAGGCTTCAGAAATATGGGACAATCTAAACTTAAGAAATTGGAGGGTGTGAATGAAGCTCGATAAGGGAGAAAAGAAGAGGATTCTCTGATTCCCATGTTGTTAGCAAGCTGGGCAAGGGCTAGACCATAGCTTCAAGTTCTTGTGTAGGACAGTAGCCTTTATCTAGAAAGACATAAACAGTTTTGCAACTGGAATAGAGGGAGGGAGAGGGCGGGGAGTGGGAGACAGACACCCTGAGTGGATGTGAGAGACCATTAGAAGGGGGTTGACGGACGGAGGGAGGCTTCGGACTACAGCAGATGTGGTGGACTTGGGAAAAAGTAGACACATTAGACATTGTCCAGTAAAATGGACAGAACTCAGCAAGAATATGGACTTGGGCTGAAGGAGAGGGAATTGTAAACATGGTTAAGACCAAGTTTCTGTGTCCTGTCATAAGAGTACAAAGGTGGCATGGGGAATCCTGGAAGTTGACCAGGTCTGGAAAGAATTCCAAGTAAGATTTTTATGTTTATGAGCTCGTGATCTAGATGGATATGATAACCAATATTTAGATATGTAAAAGTTCCTTTTCCTTTAAAATAAGTGAGAAGTATTGAGCTATCATTTATATACGATAGAAGTCAATGATTTAAAGCATTATAGTTTGTCGAGTTTCGACATACGCATACCATTGTGTAAATGCTACCACAGTAAAAATGTAGAAAATGTCCCATTGGTTCGAAAATGCTCCCTTGGGCTATTTGCCAACAGACTGCTTCCTCTACTCCTATACACTGGCAACCACAGATATATTTCTGTGCCTATAGTTGTGCCTTTTCCAGGAATCCATTGACATGGAATCATATAGTACATAGCTTTCTGTGTCTGACATCTCTCATTGGCACAGCTGAGATGCATCCTTGCTGTTACATGCATTAGCAGTTCCTTTTTAAGTGACTGTATAGTATTCTTTTGTATGAGTATACTCTTTTGTCTTTCTTCCATCTGTATACCAGTTGTTGAATAGTTAGGCTGTTCCTAGGTTTGGCTATTAGGAGTACATGAGTAGAATATTTGAGTAAAGATCGTTGTGTGAGCATGTTTTCCTTTCTCTGGGTAAAATTAAAACTCCTAGTAAGTACGAAAATTCCCACTATAATAGAATAATAAGATGAATGTGCTACTGGAGAAGAGTGAAGAAATAGCTACAGAAGGAAGAAAAGGCTAAGCCAAAGTGGAAACAACTCCCATTTGTGGATGTGTCTGGTCGTGAAAGTCAAGTCTGCTTCTAAAAGAACAATATTGTATAGGAACCAGAGAAGTATTCAGAGAAATCAGTTACCAGTTCAGAGATTTAAATGTGCAGTGCTCCAAGCAAAAAATGGAAATAGAGATATGTATTTATGTATTTATTCCATGGAACTGAGTAAAGCCATTGCAAGCATGATGGAAAATCCAGAAGCAGAGAAGGAAATGGTTCATCAGAGCATGTATAAAAGTAGGTATTAAAAAGCCCTAATATCTATTTCTGTCATGAGTGTCTTCCCAAGACACATTCTCCACTAAGGGAAACCTGGGACTACCTATCAGCACAGTTTGTGGATGCAGAAGAAAGACTGCCCTGGAAGGAAAAAAATATAGTCTTCAAGCCTTTTCTCATCCTCCAGAGACCCTGCGGTTCCAGGACTCTACCTCAGTAGTGGGAATAGCTCAACATGCACTGCACATGCCCAACTCAAGGAGCATGTGCAGTGTGTGTGCACGCGCGCGCACGGGCACCCGTTGCTGCGCATGCGCCTGGGTGCGCATAGACCTTCCTGAGCCCGTTCTGTGAGGAGCGTTGGGCCTGAGACAGGTGTGTTTGTTCAGTCCCGGTTCTTTCTCATTACTTGAGACTCACCAGGTAGGTTCACAGATCTGTCCTGTCTGGAGTTTAAGTGTGCGTGCGTATGAGGGGGAGGCAGCAAGTTTCAGGCGGGTCGGGTAGTGCCATTTGGGGCCTTTGAGGAGGAAGGCGCTCGAGGTCGTCATCTTTCTCCTCACAGGTGTCGGGACGCCATATTTCTTGTCCCAGTGGCGGGAGAGGAAGGGCGGTGGGCAGAGGAGGGCAGGGGGTCAGATGACGGTTGGGGGGAGACTTGCAGATGCTATTTGAGATATCTGGCTCATTGGGGCCCTGGAACTGATGACAGAGCACAGAATCTGGGGCCGGCAGTGGGACCTGGGCAGGGGGCGGGGTGAACGATTAAGGAAAGGCCTAGAAACCGGACCGCGGAGGGTTTGTGACCGTATCATGAGTTTTGTGGTAAGGTGCCAAGAGAGAGGGGGACCGGTTGCTCTGTATGCAGACTCAGCTCAGCCACAGACGCTGAGAAAATCGCCATAGTCAGGCTGTAAAGACTGAGCCTTTCTTCCTGTTCCAACTGAATTCCAAGGGAATTGGGGAAAATAGGTCTGGTGAATAGGAGTGTGACAAGAGCAATAGTCCTGAATTTTTTAATTCCTACCAGTATTTCAATAAATATCTTCATGATGTAGAATTCTGTTGTGAAATCAAGCTTCCTCACAAAAATTCTCTGTCTGCCTGTGTACCTTAAGGTGATTTCTCTGCCAGCTTATTGAAGACACAAATGGCTTTGCAAGCAACTGTATTTGGTGTAATTGGAATGCATGTAGACTCATACTTAACCAGAGTTTTGTTTGAAATTATTTTCACATATGAAAAAAATAGTCAACATATGGTCATAAAAGTGATCAAATATAGCAGTACTCTTAAATACATTTTCTAAATCACAATATTCCACTTTCAGGGAGAAATATGAGTGGGCAAGTGGCATCAACATTGGGACCTATAGAGCAAGAGTCCTCTGAGCTGGATGAACCTGTGGTTGTGAGTAACGTTCCATTTGATGTTTTCTATTAGCACAAATTTACTTTCGAGAAAATGATGTTAAGTAATACAGATGCAGTGGTCAAGGTCTTCCATGCTGATAAAGGGTGACAGTTTGTCTTAGGAAGGAACATTGATCCAAATGTATTACAGTCTGGCGTTGCCTGGATGAGTATACTGTTAAATTCCCTGGAAATGTGCCCAGTGACTCCCTCCTTCTGCTTATTAACAACAGATTGCATACTTCCATCCAACATAGATTTAAATAACTTCCAAAGTCTTTCTGGGTAACTCTTATGGGAGCTAACTCTTCCCTGTGGGAAGAGTAACTTTATTAAAAGTTAGTACATAGAATTGTGTTGGGAAAATGTTGTTAGGTTTACTTATGATCAGATTATATCTATGTATTATGTATGTTTATGCTATTAGATGTATTAACAACAAAAGTTTTTTATTTGCATGCACACTCTACTATGACCAGCACTCCAGTGTTGAGCAACCTCAACAAGAGGAACCACCACCTAGGATTCAGGATATCACACCGGGAGAGGAGGAAGTAAATGGAGAGGATCCAGTGAATCGTGATGAAGAGAAGGAGAAGGGTGCCTCTGAAGGTAAAGTGTATCCGTGCATCATGCCTTAAGACATAACCAGTAAGAGGAGGAAAGGAAACATTAGAAAAGGACTTCAGACAGTTCCTGAAAAACTGCGGAGAGTATAGTTTGCAGGTTAGTGTGGTCGGTCAAATTTTCCCTTGTTTTCAAGACAAAGAGAGGGGGGCAACTAAGTTGTCTGAGGACAATCCTGGAAAAGGAAAATGGCAATAACATTCAGAAAATTCTGCTTTCCTTTTTCTCCAGCAAAACATTCCCAGAATAATGCTCCTGAGGTTCTTATTCATCTCATTTTTAGCATACTAACCTAAGGCTTTTAATTCATAACACCGAGGGAATGAATATCATCATTCCCTTGTTTATACTGTATGCTTAACAGCTGAATTGATGCATTTTTTTTTAAAAGATTCTGACCTGGAAACTGATCTCTAGGAATTGGCTGTGGCAAAGACTGGGGGTGAAGGTGGAGATGGTCCTGATGTCAGGGAGGAGTTTGCATCAATTATAGAGCCAGTTGAAGTGCCAGAAGCAGGTATGTCATCCATTCAGAAAGTAATTTATGTGGTTTCTGTTTTTCAGAATATTATATCTTTGCGAATATAGAGGGAACATTACTATTATTTTAATAGTAGAGTTCACCTATTCTTTGAAAGATAGTTCAGACCCCAGATGCCTGAGTGCCTAACTTACAGACTTTCAAATAAAGAAACAGACAGGATCAAAGCCATATCAAATTGGAAACAGGAAACCGTTTTCTTCTCCTGAGTATAAGTACTTTAAGCAATAGCTAATTATTTTCAGGTTCTTTTATAATTTCTGCTTGTAACAAATATGGAACGCATTTGTAATAAATATCAGTTTATATGAAATATGCTCAGGCGTTCAAATAGTTTCTAGTACCAGCTTTAACATAACGTGTGTGATTCTGTGAAATCCCTTAACTTCTAAACTCAACTTTACTCATATAAGTTGTGAATTCAGAACAGATACACTAAAATGCTAATTTTTCAATGCTAATTTTTGCATTCTCTGATTCTCTTTGATGGAATGCATACAAGAATACTCTGTTTTTCATGATTTATTTATCATAAAATATCATCTTGAGTCAAATTATAACAGGGGAATTGAGATTTCATTTTCTGATGGGGGACACATGTACACCTGTGGCTGATTCATGTCAATGTATGGCAAAAACCACCACTATATTTTAATTAGCCTCCAATTAAATTAAATAAATAAAGTTTTTTTAAAGGAGAAAATGAGCCAACATTCTGCTTGATGTTTGTTAAATTCTCTCAAATTCTGAATTCTCTAGCTCTTAAAAAGTAGTAGCATTTTAAATCTTTTCCCCAATGAAGTATGAAATGACTGAACAATGAAATGGCAAAAGATAGTCTAGTTTCCTGTGTCTGTGGCTGATCAAGTTGAGAGAGTGCATGTAGTCAGTGATATTCAAGGCAGGTGTGAGTAAGATACACATGCCAAGCACACTACCTGCCCCCACGTTAGGGCTGTTTTTTCGGGGGGGGTTGCTTATTTTAATTGGAGGATAATTACTTTGCAATACTATGATGGTTTTTGATGATGGCTTTTGCCATACATCCCACTCTTAAAGGACAAATAAAAATCTGAGCCTCATGATATAATCGTCTCTAACCATATCAAATATGTTATTTTTCCTCTTTGATACATCAGTTTAAAAAGTTTTGAAAGTCAAAGTCTGTAACTCTATTTCTTCCCACATAATCAACTTAGTATCTTTCACATACGTGTTTTCCAAATTGCTGACAATTAATTGCCTGCTTCTGATTTTAAAGGAGGGACTTCATGGTTAGGGAAGAATTTACTGTGTATTCCGTTCCGTTCCGTCGCTCAGTCGTATCCGACTCTATGTGACCCCGAGGACTGTAGCCTACCAGGCTTCCCCGTCCATGGGATTCTCCAGGCAAGAATACTGGAGTGGGTTACCGTTTCCTTCGCCAGGGGATCTTCCCGACCCAGGGATCGAACCCGGGTCTCCCGCATTGGAGGCAAACGCTTTAACCTCTGAGCCACCAGGGAAGCAGCCTTCTAGATATTTTCACTTTACATTTTTGTTCCGTTCCATTAGAACATTTAGACGAAAATACCACTTCCAGACTACTTTCAAGTAACTATAGAACATGATTAAAATGTTCTCATAGAAAAATCTTAGCCCTAAATATGTGTGGTACTTAAAAAGAACAATACATAAATTACAAAGTACATAAATATAAAACCCTGCATACAACATAAAAGGTAAGAGAAAGAGCAACAGAATAAACCTAAGGGAAAAAGAAAAAGATACTTAATAAAAGACAGGTATGAATTTTAGGAAGAGGAAAATAAATTCAACTAATAAAGACAATGTGCTAGTTTACATAATTTTTAACACATATATATACATTTTTAAAATATTCTTTTCCGTTGTGATTTATCACAGGAGATTGGACATAGTTCCCTGTGCGGTATAGTAGGACCTTGTTGTTTATCCATTCTGAGGGTAATAGTTTGTATCTGCCAACCCCAAATTCCCAGTCCATTCCTCTCAGTTTACATAATTGTGAAGAAAATGGACAAAGCCCAAGTACACATAATAAGAAATATGAATAAGACACTAACGGTATATTACAGAATTAAAACAGTATAATCTGGAACTCAGATATTTTCAGAATATTGATGAAATGGCTAGTAGGGTAGAAAAACAAATATTATTTAACATACCCCACAGTAACTAAATAACTCAACATCACAGATACCGTGGATGAACTTTTGAAACTGGTCAGAGTTGTCTCTCAAAAGCCATTATCATTTAGAAGCAAAGAAAAATATCTGCTTTTCCAGACGTTTTTTTGTCTTCCTACTTGCTTTTCTGTCTCACTCATACTCCATCTTGCTCTCCCTTTTCTTCTCTTCTCTCCTTTTTTCTTTTTTTGGTGTGGCTGTGAGAAACAGTCCTATTTCTGCTTCACATTTTGATGTCACCATGTCGCCAGTTATAGTAATGACTTAAAATTAGTGTCACTATATAATTTATTATACCAACTGGAATGCTTTCCAGGGTGAAAAGAAACATTTAGAATTGCATGAGGGCCACAAGTAAAAAGGGGGACAAATGTTGAACCAACTTAAAACAACCGTGTCAGGGATAAATTAGAACAAATGAAAATTTCTATACTTTTCCACAGTAGCGAAGAAACAAATGTAATACTGGCCTTTTTATTTACTTCACTTAAGCAGTAACAGAGATAACAAATGTTTAGCTAGCCTATATTCAGAATATTATTTCAAATCAATACATTTAAATGACACTTTTTTGGGATTTTTTGTTTCATTTTTTGTGTATTTTGTTTTTCTTAGGGTGTTTTTGTTGTTAGATATTTTACTGAATGTGTACATGACTTCCACTGAAAACTACCTTCTGATAGGTTCCACTGATTTAATTTGTTCTGAACTCAGTGTCATTGTTTTCTTGTATAACTAGGAAGACTAGTGTGTTTTTAAAAATACTGGTAATGTGCCTGAAAAGTCTATAAAATCTCTAGAGAAGATTAACTGAAGGTAAGCCAAAGGGTCGCCCTTAATGTTCTTGTTTTAGTCCATTTTATAAAACTACAACTACAGGGAACTTTGTATACCTCTCCTATCATTGAAATAAAATTCTGTTAAGTAATTTTGATGTTTTAATGTTTATATTATAGGTGAAGGGCAACCGTTTGCTTGAAAGAAGATAAACTGGAACCATCTATGCTGTTCTTATGCTATATATTTGACTGTTAAAGTTCTGTCAATAAAGTTTCATTTTCTACTTGCACATTCTTTGTGAAATTTATCCCTGGGTATTTAATGTTATTGAAAATTCATGGTTTGCGATTTTTATTGTCTAGTTGAGGATGTATGTGGAGATAGAATATTTGTATATAGACTTTCTGTCCAACAATTCCTCTAAATATGCACATTAATTCCAAAAATTTAGATCTAGATTGTTTTTCCTTTCAAAATATACTATTCTATTTGAATATCAACAGTTTCTGCTGGCTTAAACCTTAAACCTTTCCTCATTTTGAACCATTGAACAAAACTAGCCAGAATAATCTTGACTAAAACAGGTGATAATTGGCATTTTTCCTGATAGGAAATAAAAAATATCCATTTCAACCTGTTTAAGTTGCTTTTTTTTAGATATACTTTATCAGAGTAAGTTCCATTCTATTCCTAGTTTACTGTCTTAAATATAGGTTAATTTTCATCAAACACAATGCATCAATTGTGATGATCATAGAATTGTTTTCCCTCCATTTTTCTATTAATGTGAAAATTAATAGAAAATTTTTCTATTAATGTGAATTGCATTGGTAACCTTATACATGTAAACCACCCTTGCGCTTCTTGTGTTAAAAAAAATTGGTCATATTCTTTAGGCGTATTCTGCATGTTAATACATATACATACATATATATACCCACACATAAAAAATTCATAAAAGCCTTTGGTCTTCCCTTGAATATCTGGGCTTAGAAAATGTACCACCGAAATCTCATATGTCCCCTGATGAAATCATTGACAGAGAAACATTTTTTAAAACTTAATATACTTGTATTGTCCTATAGAGAAATGAAATGCCAAAGCCATTGTTAAAGGTTCTAGGGAGACAGAGAAAAAAAAAACTACTGTCCAATTTCATGACAAATGCCACAGCGTATCTTTCACACACTTCTGACTTGCCTTCCAAGTTTTTTTGGGTACAGGGAGAGAGCAGCCACAAACGTCTTTTCTTCTCCATGACATCCTCCATTGGCTTGATAGTCAGCAGATCTCAGAAGCCCTCCAGCTGTGCATGTGTGTGTTAGTCACGCGGTCATGTCCGACTCTTTGCGACCCCACAAACTGTAACCCGCCAGGCTTCTCTGTCCATGGAATTCTCCAGGCAAGAATACTGGAGTGGATTGTCATTCCCTTCTCTAGAGGATCTTCCCAACTCAGGGATCGAACCCTGGTCTCCTGCATCGAAGGCAGATTCTTTACCGTTCGAGTTACAGTTCGCCAGCTGTCTGATTCCTCCCTCATATCCTTATTATTACATAACAACCAAACGCTTACATCTCTGAGCCTCCATCTGCATCCTCACCAAAAAATATATTTCTGCAACAAAGGACCTCTTCAGAATGTACTCTGCTTAGGGAATAACAGGGGATTATAAACAGCAGCTGTTGTGCCCTTACAGAGGTGTAAAAACCCAGGTCCAAAAGGACTGAAAATGGGAGGTTCAAATCTACCACGAGACTTAAGTTAGAGTGTCCCATTTTACCAAAAAGTATGTGACAAAGCCCCTCGGTCATGGAGCTGCCTGACAAGATTAGATCCTAGCTAGAAGAAAAGAGAAAGGAATGAGGGGAACTTCGTGAGACAAAATTACTTGAGTCTTATCTGCTCTGTCTCCTTATTGGCTATGACATGACATAACTGGGCTTCCCTGGTGGCTCAGATGGTAAAGAATCCACCTGCAATGTGGGAGAGCTGGGTTCGATCCCTGGGTTGGGAAGATCCCCTGGAGGAGGGCATAGCAACCCACTCCAGTATTCTTGCCTGAAGAATCCCCATGGATAGAGGTGCCTGACGGGCTACAGTCCATGGGGTCGCAAAGAGTCGGACACGACTGAGAGACTAAGCACAGCACGTGACATAACTAAGAGTATCAATACTGGCTCTGACTCATAATGTGTGAAGGTGAGAAAGGTATTTACATCCTATGGATCTGTATCCCCATTTCTAAAATGGAAATTACAATTTTACACTAAATACTTGTTATGAAGAATAAACAAGATAACATGTGAAGTAGGCATTACATTGCAAATGGATTTGGCTTATTCTACTCCAATTTTTCATTTACACTTTCAAAATTTTTAATTTCATTTACCTTTACAATTACAATTCTCTCAAGTGATACAGATTTTGAATTTCAAGTAGACTAAAAGGCTAACTTTTAAAATTAATTGGACTTCAGAAACATATTTTGTCTAAAATATATTGACTCAATAGCAGTGTAGCTCGTGTCAGACATGGGATCCATTCTAAGGTTGGTTTGTAAATAAGGACTGACAAGGCTACCCTAAGTCATAGTATGTAGTGAAAACTGTGCTCCTTGCTGTGTGTGATGACAAAGAAAATAAGCCAATATTCTGGTCATGCAGCATCACACAACTCAACACCAGACTCTGTCACGTAGTCAGGCAGCCAGTCCCTAAGTAACACTGCAGGAGCTACAGGGCCACACAGTGTACCACTGCAGTTGTTAGTTTGGCTTGCCACCTTCTATGGGCTTGGCCAGTAAGGAGGCAATGAACACGAACAGATTCATTTTCTACCTTACAGTCAGTGCAGAAGCAATATGACCCTCGTGTCAGTTGCCTTGTCCCTAGTCCCATGGTTTGACACTGAATTGGAAGGCCTCAGTAACGGGCACTGCAGGTGGTGGGTCTCTCTGCCAGGAAGGAGCCCACAGTTGTGCCCTATGGCAATGAGAAGTTCTGTAGTGCACAGCTGTACTCTCAGCTGGGGCTAGGGAGACCATCCTATGTTCAACTGAAACAAGAGGTGGATGAGTAGCAACTTTGTGTAGGCCTCCAGCTAGATAGCAGAAGGCAATGGCACCCCACTCTAGTACTTCTGCCTGGAGAATCCCATGGACGGAGGAGCCTGGTAGGCTGCGGTCCATGGGGTCGTGAAGAGTCGGACACGACTGAGGGACTTCACTTTCACTTTTCACTTTCATGCTTTGGAGAAGGAAATGGCAACCCACTCCAGTGTTCTTGCCTGGAGAATCCCAGGGATGGGGGAGCCTGTGGGGCTGCCGTCTATGGAGTCGCACGACTGAAGCGACTTAGTAGCAGCAGCAGCCAGCTAGATAAGGAGGCCAGTGAGAAATTGCCTCATAACAGCTCTTCATCAGGCTGCTTATCTCCCCTTGCTGCTAGACCAATGAGTAGGTTCTCTGCCAAGATTCAAGTCTGCCTGCAGTTTAGCCTTGCCTACGTAGCCTAAGTGGGGACATGCAAGGTCACCAGGGCACCAAGACAGAGTCACACCCCTACAGTGTCTGGAACAAGACACAAGGCTTTATGTATGGTGCTACAAATGTGACACCTATATACTGACTCCTACATGGAGGAGATGCTTTTCCTGTCAGTCATTGAAAATATTCCTTCATTTAGTACACACACATTGATTCCCAGCATGTTTCAGGACGTATCTGCAAAATGCTTGAAATAACAAGGCCAGTGATGTGAGGTGGATGATGGGAATATCACACTGGTGGACCAGACAGACACATAAACAGGAAAAAGGTGCAAGGGAGAAACACAGGGAATGGACCTAAGGGGGGAAAAAACAGTGAGTGGGGTGGCCAAGAAGCAGGAGGAAAGCTAGAAGGTAAGGTTCATTCTAAGAGTGAAAGAGGTTATATATAACACAGTCGTGCTTTGACCCAGGTTTTGAATGAGAGTCACAACCTCTCCTCATCACTGCCCCTTTTGAGGGTGATGTCTGAGAGTCTACAGATTCTGAAGGGAGAGAAAGAAAATCCATAGTGCAGGGGGTACATGCACCCGCCCTGATAGAGATGCAGGTGCAGCTTGTTACAGTAACCAGGTGGGGATGAGCAGAGTGGGATTTGGTGACTCGAGGAAGAAATGTGCAAATGAATGTAAAGGGAGAAAATACATTGAGAGGGGGTAAACATCTACAACTCCCATTTCTGTACCAGGGTAGGTGCTCCATCTCTGTTGTGAGAAGGCTCCCTGGTCTGAGCTCTGGTGATGAGCATTCTAAGGGCCCATCATCACCTAAGCAGGGGGCACTGACAGACACAGAAAGCTTCTTAGCCCTGCTGAGAGAGGGGCGGTGGCACCTTAGGGAAGCTCAAAGGTAGGGTGGAGGTGGTGGTTGTTCAGTCACTCAGTCGTGTCCAACTATTTAGGACCCCATGGGCTGCAACACACCAGGCTCCTCTGACCTACACTATCTCCCTGAGTTTGATCAAATTAATGTCCGTTGTGTTGGTGATGCCATCTAATCATCTCACCCTCTGTCGCCCCCTTCTCCTCCTGCCTTCGATCTTTTTGCATCAAGGTCTTTTCCAATGAGTCAGCTATTCGCATCAGGTGGCCAAAGTATTGCAGCTTCACCATCAGCCCTTCCAGTGAATATTCCGAGTTCATTTCCTTTAGGATTGGTGGGTTTGTTCTCCTTGCTGTCCAAGGGATTCTCAAAGCTCATCTCTAGCACCACAATTCAAAAGCATCGATTCTTTGGCACTCAGCCTTCATAATGATCCAACTCACACATCTGTACATCACTACTGGAAAAACCGTAGTTTTGACTCTACAGACCTTTGTCAGCAAAGTGATGTCTCTGCTTTTTAATATATTGTCTAGGGTTGTCATGGGCTTCCCTGGGGTCTCAGCAGTAAAGAATGTCTGTAATGCAGCACACTTAGGAGATGTGGGTTCAATCCCTGGGTCAGGAAGATCCCCTGGAGGAGGGCACGGCAACCCACTCCAGTATTCTCGTCTGGAGAATCCCCTGGACAGAGAAGCCTGGTGGGCCTCGGTCCATGGGGTCATAAAGAGCCAGACACTACTGAAATGCCTAAGAATGCCTGCAAGCTAGGTCTGTCATAGCTTTCCTTACAAGGATCGAGTGTTTTTTTTTTTTTTAATTTCATGGCTGCAATCACCATCTGCAGTGATTCTGGAGTCCAAGAAAATGAAATCTGTCACTGCTTCCACTTCCCCCCACCCCCGCTTCTATTTGCCATGAAGTGATAGGACCAGATGCCATGATCTTGGTTTTCTAAATGTTGAGTTTTAAGCCAGGTTTTTCACTCTCCTCTTTCACCCTTATCAAAAGGTTCTTTAGTTGCTCTTCCCTTTCTGCCATTAGAGTGCTATCATCTGTGTATCTGAGCTTGTCGATATTTCTCCCAGCAATCTTGATTCCAGTCTGGCATTTCCCGTGATGTACTCTGCATCTAAGTTAAATAAGCAGCATGACAATATACAGCCTTGTTGTACTCCTTCCCCAATTATGAACCAGTCATTTTTTCCAATTCTGGTTCTAACTGTTGCTTCTTGACCCACATACAGGTTTCTCAGGAGACAGGTCAAGTAGTCTGGTACTGCCCTCTGTTTAACAATTTTCTCTATTTGTTGAGATCCATGCAATCAGAGGTCTTAGCGTAGTCAATGACACAGAAGTAGATGTTTTTCTGGAATTCCCTTGATTTCCCCATGACGTAACAGATGTTGGCAATTTGATTTTTGGTTGCTCTGCCTCCTTGAAACCTAACTATATCTGGAAGTTCTCGGTTCACGTACTGTTGAAGTCTCGTTTGGAGGAGTTTACTAACCAGGAGGCTTCAGAAATTGGGGACAGTCTAAGTGGAGAAGCTTAGGAAATTGGATGGTGTGAAGGAAGCCTGATAAGAGAGACAAGAAAAGGAAGCTCTACTTTCAATGTTGGTAGCAAAGTGGGCAGAGGCTGGACCATGCCTTCAAGTCCTTGTGTAGGAGAGTAGCCTTTATCTAGAAAGTCATAGACAGATCTGCAACTGTAAGAGAGGGAGGGAGAGGGTGCAGAGAGGGAGATAGACACCCTGAGTGGATATGAGGGACCCGTTAGAAGGGGGTTGGCAATTAAATGGAGGGAGGCTTCGGACTAGAGCAGATGTGGTGGACACGGGAAAAAGTAGAAGCATTAGACGTTTCCGAAGTAGAATGGACAGAACTCAGCAAGAATTTGGACTTGAGGTGAGGGAGAGGGAATCGTAAACATGGTTAGGACCAAGTTTGTGTGTCCTGTCATAAAAATACAAAACTTTCATGGTGAATTCTGGAAGTTGGCCAGGTCAGGGAAGAATTCCAAATAAGATTTTTATGTTTATGAGCTCATGGTCTACATGGATACAATAAGCAGTATTTAGATACTTAAGATTTCCTTTTCCTTTAAAAAAGTATTGAGGTATAATTGATATACAATAAAAGCCAACACTTTAACGTATTACCGTTTGTAGATTTTTGACAAATGTATACCGTGGTGTAAATGCTACCACAATAAAAATGTAGAAAACGTCTCATCGTTCAAAAATGCTCCCTTAGGGTATTTGCCATCAGACTCCTTCCTCCACTCCTATACCCTGGCAACCACAGATATATTTCTCTGCAAATAGTTGTGACTTTTCCAGAAATCCATTGACATGAAATCATATAATATGTAGTCTTCTGCGTCTGGTTTCTCTCATTTGCACAGTAGAGATGCATTCTTGCTCTTACATGCATTAGTAGTTACTTTTTTTTATTACCGTGTAGTATTCCTTTGTACAGGTATATTCTTTTGTTTTTCTTTCATTTGTGTACCAGTTGTTGAATAACTGGATTGTTTCTACATTTGGCTATTAGGATTACATGTGTGGAATATTTGACTGCAGGTCACTGTGTGAGCATGTCTTCATTTCTCTTGGGAAAACTGCCTAGGAGTAGAATTGCTGGGTCATATAAGGCTTCCCAAGTGGCGCTAGTGGTAAAGCACCCACCTGCCAATGCAGAAGCCTCAGGCAGGATCCCTGGGTCTGAAAGATCCCCTGGAGTAGGAAATGGCAATTCTCATCTGGAAAAGTCCATGGACAGGGGTCCTGGCAGGTACAGTCCATGGGGCCCGAAAGAGTTGGATACAACTGAGTAACTGAACACACACACACATACATGGTAATTTATGTATCTTAGAATCTAAACTGTGTCCTCTGTAGACAAGATACACATGGATGTTTTGTTTTGTTTTGTTTTTAAACTGTTCTCTCAATGTCTGCCTTCTGGTTGGATTGTTTTATCTATTCACATTTAATGTTGATACAGACTTACATCTGCCATCTGATTCCAGTTTGTGCTTCCTCTAGCCCAGCGTTTCTCATGATGTACTCTGTATCTAAGTTAAATAAGCAGGGTGACAATATACAACCTTGACATATCCTTTTCCAATTTGGTACCAGTCTGTTGTTCCGTGTCCAGTTCTAACTGTTGCTTCCTGACCTGTATACAGGTTTCTCAAGAGGCAGGTCAGGTGGTCTGGTATTCCCATCTCTTTCAGAATTTTCCACAGTTTCTGGTGATCCACACAGTCAAAGGCTTCGGAATAGTCAATAAAGCAGAAATAGATGCTTTTCTGGAACTTTCTTGCTTTTTCCATGATCCAACGGATGTTGGCAATCTGATCTCTGGTTCCTCTGCCTTTTCTAAAACCAGCTTGAACATCTGGAAGTTCACGGTTCACGTATTGCTGAAGCTTGGCTTGGAGAATTTTGAGCATGACTTTACTAGCGTGTGAGATGAGTGCAATTGTGCAGTAGTTGGAGCATTCTTTGGCATTGCCTTTCTTAGGGATTGGAATGAAAACTGACCTTTTCCAGTCCAGTGGCCACTGCTGAGTTTTCCAAATGTGCTGGCATATTGAATGCAGCACTTTCACAGCATCATCTTTTAGGATTTGAAAGAGCTCAATGGGAATTCCATCACCTCCACTAGTTTTGTTCATAGTGATGCTTCCTAAGGCCCACTTGACGTCACATTCCAGTATGTCTGGGTCTAGGTGAGTGATCACACCATCATGATTATCTCGGTCGTGAAGCACAGTCAAAGAAACAGAAGCAGATGCTTTCCCTGAATTCCCTTGCTTTTTCTATGATCCAATGTATGTTGGCAGTTGGATCTCTGGTTCCTCTGACTTTCCTAAATCTGCGTTGTACATCTGGTACTTCTCTGTTCACATACTGTTGAATCCTAGCTTGATGGATTTTGAGAATGGCCTTGCTAGCATCTGAAATGGGTGCAGTTGTGCAGTCATTTGAACATTCCTTGGCATTGCCCTTCTTTGGGATTGGAATGAAAACTGACCTTTTCCAGTCCTGTGGCCACTGCGGAGTTTTCCAAATTTGCTGGCGTGTTGAGTGAAGCACTTTAACAGCATCATCTTTTAGCATTTGAAATAGCTGGGATTCCATCAACTCCACCAGCTTTGTTCGTAGTAATGCTTCCTAAGGCCCTCTTGACTTCACACTCCAGTGTGTTTCATGTCGTTTCACATTAGCACAACCAAATTCATCAAACATTGTGAACTTGTGTTTCAGAAGCTTCAACAATTCATACTCAATGTGGGTGCCAGAAAACTTGAGGCCCAAAGTAAAGTCTAAACATTGAAAATACCTACATTTCTTTAAAGACAGGTGTTTACATTTTGAAGTGAAGCCAGGTGACTCCTCAGTCCAAGGTCACGGAGCTGCTGGGCTGGAGGTGTGGCTGAAATTGAGGTAGCTGCAACTTGAGGCCCTCTCCCTGCGTGGAGAGAAGGCCTGCCCCAAGGACGAGAAGAACAGGACCCTCAGGGGTCTCACAGTCTAGCAGGGAGGCAGGCACATTGCTTCAGGCAGCAAATATTCATCGAGAGTTTTCTTGGCTTTCCGTGCTGGATACAAGTGACCAGCCCACAGAAATCCCTGCAATGGACTTGACTCTCCCCTAAGGGAAAGGGCTCGGAGGCACCAAGTAAACCCTCCCCATAACAACCCAGGACATCATACAGTGTGTTAGAATGTGACGGTACTGTGATCAGATAAATGTAAATCCTCTAAGGGACTGGTACTGAGGGCAGCAAGGGGGAGAGCTTCAATCACAGTATTGACCAATGCAACCAAGGTGGGCTTCATTGAGGAGGTGATATTTTCACAAAGACATGAAGGGGGAAAGGAGTCAGCATAGCAGACATGTGGGGTCAGGATATTGCAGAAGTGGGAACAGTAGGGATAAATGGTGGGGGCAGACACAGCCAGGAGGCCAGGGCAACTAGAAGCAAACAGAAAGTAGGGACCAGATCACACAGCAGTGGGTAAGCGTCTGCTCTGTCAGTGGACCAACAGGGACAAGCAGGGATCATAGGTGCCGAAGGACAGGCCTGTGCCAGGCCTTCAAAGGAAGCAGAGGCAGGACAGGGGAAACGAGCAGATACAGCTGAGGCAGGGCAACTGCGAGGAGGACACAGGAGGGACAGCTCTGAGTGAGGCTGACGGCCTCACCTAGACTCGACATGTGCGTCCTCCCTGTGCCCATGTCCCCAACTCCATGGACGCCTGTGCTCCAGGGACAGCTTCACAGGCTCCACTAGCAGCCTGAGTTCATTCAACAGTCCATCATCTGGACACATAGTTGCAGGATCCTACACTGACACTTGGTCCTTGGGAAACGTTCAGTGACATGACCGGTGCTCTCAGGATCTTGACCCCAGTTCCACTGTGAGGCTACGACTGTGGCTGCTGGGGCAACAGAGTGACCCACACGTGTGTAATGAAACTTGCAGCCTCTTTGACCAGGAGTTTCCAGAATTAGGGGTCATATGAAACATGCAGTCCAATCCCCGCCCCCGAAGGGAAAAGAATCTGATTGCACAGATGTCCTGCTTACTCCATTCTCCTGTGTCATTAAAACACAAAAGTAACTGGTCCACGAAGAGCTACTCTGTCTTGAGTCCCGGTCCTTCATTCATTGAGGAAGTAGTTCTAAGCAGGGACCAGACACTATGTCTCCTCCTACTGCGGCCGGATTGGTTAGGGATGATGGGGGCTGTAACCTGCAAGCAGATGACTGCCACGAGCTGTATGAGAAAAGCAATGGCAGGATTTAAATTATAGAACTCTTCTCTGGGAACAGAAGAGAGCATCTGACCCCTGTCATATGTCCGGGGGTGGAATGTGGTGTGGGTCCCTTGTCAGGCCACATTCTTGGGGATGCCGCAAGGGGTTCTTGAGGTGGCACTTTGACCATCCACAGTTTACACACACACGAGCAGAAGAGCACAGACCTGGACACGGGTGGAGCCAGACAGACTTTCATTCCCAGTTGTCTCCAGACCACCATGGCAGCTGGGTCATCTTCAGTGCTGTTTTGCAGCCACTAAAAACACTTCCTGTACTTTGGCGTGCCTCCCAATTCCTTATATCTGATAAATACAGTGAGACTGGTGGAGACATAACTGGGGTGGGGGCTGGTTGCAAAGCCTCTCTGATATGGCAGAGTGCCTCCCCGCAGGGGAAGTTAAAGTCCTGCTTGGTGTTGCCTCTGTAGCAACCCTTTCCTACCAGTGGACTCCAGGTTCTTGTCTGCAGGGCAGCTTCTCCTAAGGCGCACACACAAAGGGGCTTAGGACCTTTCAGGGTGGCTTTGCCCTACTGTCTACCTGCACTTCATAAGTGGATAGGAGATTAGGACAATGATAGCTCTCCTCTCATGGAACAACATCTGCATCTCGGTAACTGAAACACAAGCCACACGTGTTGTTGTGACTGCAGAGAAGACTGGCTTTGCACTCAAGAGAAACTAGGGTGTGACTCCCAGATCCAGCTTTTACTGCATCAGCCATCCAAGCTCTTTCAGCTTGTTTCCTTGTCTGTGAGAAAGCTGGGGTTCATTCTTACCCTTCTGGGTCTGTAGGGAATAAAACCCCAGATGCCTGGCTCCCACAAGCTCCTAAAGTAGGCTCCAGGTGAGTCATTTACACTGCGCCCTGTGTTACAGACACGACAGTGGGGAGGGAGGCATGACAGAGCCCCTGAGAGTCTACTTCATCCTCTGGCTGGGGTGGGGGTTGGGGTGGGGTAGTGGAACTGGTGCTCTGTCCAACTATTTAATTGGGTTTACATACCACAGGCACACACTTCATTTCATATGTAGAAGTGTTCTCCTCAGAGGAGTTGTAGTGAATGAAATCAGTCATCACAGTTGAATCTGTAGCAGGTAGAAGCAGCAGTAGGGTTGCTCCCTCCACTGGCCATCACAGGAACTGGCATTTCCCTCCATGGGTTGATGGCACTAGGTGGAGACACCCAAGGAGTTGCAAGAAGGTGCTGTGACATTCCCTAGGAGGGTCCCCATACTGGGCTGGCAGTTCATCCTTGCCTCCCTGATGACCACAGGGACTAGTAAATCAAACCCCTGCATAGGGAGGACGTGTTAATATACCTCATCTTGTCCTAACAGGAACTCAGACTATAGAGTGAAAAATAGTGAAAATCTCAGCAAAACACAATGCGTGGGTGGGGCAGTTCAAGTCCTGTTCTGTGTACTGGGTCACAGACACCGTAAAGTGACATTTTGAAATTTCCACACTTTGGCTTATCCCTCCTCACTGTGAAGCAGGTGGTCACCCTGGATCCCTTTATGCTTCCAACACTGACCAAATTCACAAGGCCATATTCAAACACAATGGACCCATATAAAGCAAGAGGAGAGCTTTTCTGTCTGTATCCTATTCTTAGCAAGGAAGCCTTTCCCAGACAAACTTTTCTGCCATCAGATTGCATTTCGCATCAGCTCATCGTGCAGCAGGGATTCATAGTGAAATCTCCATCTTCCGTTTGGTAAAAATATCAAATCTGTTAACTGTGACTTTTCACCCAGGTACTCCCCAGGAAAAATGGAAATTGCTCTACCCAGCCTGACAGCTGAACCTAAGAAGGAATCAGGCAGATGGGGAGGGAGGAAGGGCATGTTAAGATGGAGGCAAAGGCAGGAGTGAGATTGTGAAATCGGTGGGTGGGGAGGGGATGAGAGGGGGCGGGGGGCAGCTAGGGAGTATGAGTGTGAGCACACCAGCCACCTGATGAACAGAGAGAGGTCTGGGTGGCTGGAACATCAAGTGGGGCATGGAGCAGAAAGAGGGTGTCTGGTGAGATCAGGCGTTTGGGGACAGACAAGACCTGCTGCGCCAAGTCCAGGAGGCTGGACAGTATCCTACGAGCAGCAGGCAGCCCGTGCAGAGTTTTGAGCAGGGGTGTCATGCCCAGATTGCACTGAAGAAAGCTTCCCCTCCTCAGGCAGCAGGACAGACCATGTGTTGGAAAGGATCAGGATTGCTGGTGCTTGTCAAGGAGAGAGACGAGGGTGACCTGGCTTAGGGAACTCACTGTGCTGATGGAGAGAAGGAACAGGATCTTTCTTAGACTTGGGAGGCAGAGAGGTGAGGCTTGATGATTGAGAGTGTGGTGAGTGAGAGGCAGCAGGCGAGGATGGCTTTAAGCATCTCTGGCCTAAGCAGCTGGGGAGAAGGCTGCCTTGCACTGAGTCAGGTAACAGTAAAGGAGGTGCAGCTGTGTGGGGAACGGGGGGATGGGTGCAGTTTGGACACGTTGAATATTCCTTGCCTGTGGGACTCAAACACGTACTATCAGAACGACTTGGGGGAGGTGACCTGACTTCTCTGTGGATGCCTCGTCTCTGATAGGGGGAATGAAACTAATAACTAATACTTTCATTGGTTTAGTCTAGGAGGATGTTCTCTTTTTACAAAGCGCTGACTACTGTCAGGCACACCCAGGTAAAATGGGCATGTATCTACTTATCCATATATCCGCTTTGTTTTACATATCTGTTCTGTTCTGTTCTGATCTGCTTTGTTTATTTTCACCATGTGACAGGTATTGCCAACCATAAAGAAAAATAAACTCAAAGGAACAAGTGTTTCTTGTCACATGCATGCAGAACGGCAGTTCATCAGCCTGTCTCTCAGAGAAACAGCCCCCTTTAGACCCTGCAAACTTCCTCCTGTAGCTCCTCACTCCCTCCAGGGGGTGGGTAGAGGCCTGTGGGACCCAGTGTGTCTTACACTTCTCTTCCCTGTGAAGGCATCTCCAGTGTCCCAGAAGTTGCCTAGCACTTGTTGAGTGTAGTCTCCCTGCAGGCCTGTCAGTTGACTAGGGAAGTCGGTAGTCAGGAAGAGAGTGCTGAGCCTGATGTGTGGATCTGGAAACCACCGTTGTGTGGTGCCGAGCTGGGAGGTGATGAAGCCACAGATGCCTAGATTTGAATCAAGGTCCCACCACTTATTCCTTCTGTGGCCTTGGGCAGGTTACTTACACTCTCTCTGACTCAGTTTCCTCAACTGAAGAGGATGATGATCCTATTCTGCCATAATGACTCCTTTTTGCTGCCTTTATTTAGATTACCAAAAAAACAAACCTTTTGAGAACTATACAGTGATGTTCAAGTGTCGATTACTTCCAGAGTAAAAATGGAACCCGTCATCAAAGACATGTAAAGATGCTCAACCTCACTCATCATGAGAAAAATGCAAATCAGAACCACAATTAGGTGACTTGTCACAGCTGTCAGAATGGCCATCCTCAGAAAGCTACACACAATAAATGTTGGAGTGGATGTGGAGAAAAGGGAATCCTCCTATACTGTTTGTGAAAATGAAAATCGATACAGCCACTATGGAGAACAGTATGGAGATGTCTTTAAAAACTGGGAATAAAACTACCACATGCTGTGCTGTGCTTAGTTGCTCAGTTGTGTCCAACTCTTTGCAACCCCATGAACTATAGTCCACCAGGCTACCCTGCCCATGGGGATTCCCCAGGTAAGAATACCGAGGTGCGTTTTCATGCCCTCCTCCAGGGGATCTTCCCAACCCAGAGATCCGAAGACAGTCTCCTGCATTGCAGGCAGATCCGTTATTGTTTGAGCCACCAGGAAAGCCCATAAACACTGGAGTGGCAAGCCTATCCTTTCTCCAGGGGTCTTCCTGACCCAGGGTTTGAACTGGCTTCTCTCACATTGCACATGGATTTTTTACCAGCTGAGCTACCAGGGAAGCCCATAAAACTACCATATGACCCAGAAATCCACTATTGGGCATACACCCTGAGAAAACTATAAGTCAGAAAGACACATGTACCCAAATGTTCCTTGCAGCACTATCTACAATATCCAGGACATGGAAGAAAACTAGATGTCTGTCAATGAATGGATACAGATATACAATGGAATATTAATCAGTTATAAAAGGGAACGAATTTGAATCATTTCTAGTGAATTGGATGAAGCTAGAGCCTGTTATCCAGAGTGAAATAAATCAGAAAGAGAAAGATGAGTATCGTACATTAACACATATACATGAAATTTAGAAAAACGGTACTGATGAAACCATTTGCAGGGCAAGAATATTCTCAAACACGAACAACATAATTATGGACATGGCAGGGGAAGGAGAGGGTGGAATGAACTGAGAGAGTAGCACTGAAATATGCAGATTACCGTGTGTAAAATAGAAAGCTAGTGGCAAGCTTCTGTATAGCACAGGAAGCTTAGTTTGGTGCTCTGTAATGACCTGGAGGGGTGGAAGGGAGGTTCAAGAGTGAGGGGATATATGTTTACTTATACCTGATTCACCCTTATCCTACAGCAGAAATTAGCACAAGATAGGAAAGCAATTATAATCCAATTTTAAAAGGTGGCGGGGGCGTGGTGTTCGAACTTCTCTGCCTGTAGACTTATCAACTGGGACAGGCGTGAAAGATCCTCATATTTACCGTGCTGACAGAGTTCAACTTCACATGAGCTGTAAAAAAAAAAAAAAAAAGCCACAGTAAAGAAATCTCTGCAGACTTTCGTGTTCCCAAAATGACTTAATGCAAAGCACCACCCTTCCCCTTCCGACTTCGGTAAGACGCGTCCTAAGTCTCCAGTGACTCCTGGGTTTACCTACTACAAGGTCAAGTACAGACCTTCCTCCTTGTCATTAAAGGGCAGACACAGACCATCCAACTCCTTGTTATTTGTCTCATGACTGGGAACAGAGATAAAAAGTCAATTCTCCTGAAAGTAGCTAGTCACAAAGATAATCATTTCCTCTTCTGTTGACAAGACTTCCCCCTAAATGTTTTCCCACCTGTAAATGTCCCCACTGTAACTTCTCTACTAAACTCTATGGAATGAAGTACAATGCAAAACCACCTTGGTGGAAGTCTGATCTTCAGGTCTGTAGTGCTCTCCCAATTGCAATCAGTAGAATAAAGTCAGTGTCTTTATTAGTTTGCTTTTACTCTTTCCCAGTATCTTACTGTCTGCTGCTGCTGCTAAGTCGATTCAGTCGTGTCCGATTCTGTGCGACCCCATAGACCACAGCCCACCAGGCTCCCCCGTCCCTGGGATTCTCCAGGCAAGAACACTGGAGTGGGTTGCCATTTCCTTCTCCAATGCATGAAAGTGAAAAGTGAAAGTGAAGTCGCTCAGTCGTGTCCGACTCTTCGCGACTCCATGGTCTGAAGCCAACCAGGCTCCTCCGCCCATGGGATTTTCCAGACAAGAGTATTGGAGTGGGTTGCCATTGCCTTCTCTGGTCTTACTGTCTAGATGGATACAATAACCAGTATTTAAATACTTCAATGTTCCTTCTGCGTTAAAATAAAGTATTGAGGTATAATTTGTATACAATAAAAGCCAACACTTTAAAGCATTGCAGTTTGTAGAGTGTTGACAAATGTATACCGTGGTATAAATGCTACCACAATAAAATTAGAAAATGGCCCATCGTTCAAAAATGCTCCCTTGGGCTATTTGCCATCAGACTCCTTCCTCCACTCCTATACGCTGGCAACCACAGATACATTTCTGTGTGAATAGTTGTGCCTTTTCCAGAAATCCATTGACATGAAATCATATAATATGTAGCCTTCTGTGTCTGGTTTCTCACAGTTTTTGCATAGTTGAGACACATCCTTGCTGTTGCATGCATTAGTAATACTCTTTTGCTTTTCTTTCATCTGTATACCAGTTATTGACTATTTGGGTTGTTTCTACGTGTGCCTATTAGGAATACATGTGTGGAATATTTGAGTACAGGCCACTGTGTGAGCACGTTTTCATTTCTCTTGGGTAAAACTGTCCAGGAGTAGAATTGCTGGGTCATATAAGGCTTCTCAGGTGGCAATAGTGGTAAAGAACCAACCTGCCAATGCAGGAGACTCAGGCAGGATCCCTGGGTCTGAAACATCCCTTGGAGTAGGAAATGGCAAACCGCTCCAGTATTCTCATCTGGAAAATTCCATGGACAGGGGTCCTGGCAGGTACAGTCCATGGGGCCCCAAAGAGTTGGATACAGTTGAGCAACTGAACACACACACGCACACAGACACACAAACACGGTAATTTACATATCTTAGAATCTAATCTATGTCCACTTTAGACAACATACAATTGGATCTTGTTTTTATTTTTATTTTGTCTTTTTTAATAATTTTAATTGCAGGCTAATTACTTTACAATATTGTATTGGTTTTGCTATACACTGACATGAATCCGCCACGGGTGTACATGTTTTCCCCATCTTGAACCCACTCCCACCTCCCTCCCCATCCCATCCCTCTGGGTAATCCCAGTGCACCAGGCATGAGCATCCTGTATCATGCATCCAACCTGGACTGGCGATTTGTTTCACATATGATAATATACATGTTTCAATGCCATTCTACCAAATCATCCCACCCTCGCCCTCTCCCAGAGAGTCCAAAAGACTGTTCTATACATCTGTGTCTCTTTTGCTGTCTTGCATACAGAGTTATCGTAATCATCTTTCAAATTCCGTATATATGTGTTGAATTCTGAAAGAGATGGGAATCCCAGACCACCTGACCTGCCTCTTGAGAAACCTGTATGCAGGTCAGGAAGCAACAGTGAGAACTGTACATGGAACAACAGACTGGTTCCAAATAGGAAAAGGAGTACGTGAAGGCTGTATATTGTCACCCTGCTTATTTAACTTATATGCAGAGTACATCATGAGGAACGCTGGGCTGGAAGAAGCACAAGCTGGAATCAAGATTGCTGGGAGAAATATCAATAATCTCAGATATGCTGATGACACTACCCTTATGGCAGAAATTGAAGAGGAACTAAAAAGCCTCTTGATGAAAGTGAAAGAGGAGAGTGAAAAGGTTGGCTTGAAGCTCAACATTCAGAAAACAAAGATCATGGCATCTGGTCCCATCACTTCATGGGAAATAGATGGAAAAACAGTGGACACAGTGTCAGACTTTATTTTTTGGGGCTCCAAAATCACTGCAGATGCTGATTGCAGCCATGAAATTAAAAGAGGCTTACTCCTTGGAGGGAAAGTTATGACCAAACTTGATAATATATTAAAAAGCAGAGACATTACTTTGCCAACAAAGGTCCGTCTAGTCAAGGCTATGGTTTTTCCGTGGTCATGTATGGATGTGAGAGTTGGACTGTGAAGAAAGCTGATCGTCGAAGAATTGATGCTTTTGAACTGTGGTGTTGGAGAAGACTCTTGAGAGTCCCTTGTACCGCAAGGAGATCCAACCAGTCCATTCTAAGGGAGATCGATCCTGGGTGTTCATTGGAAGGACTGATGCTAAAGCTGAAACTGCAATACTTTGGCCACCTCATGCGACCAGTTGACTCACTGGAAATGACTCTGATGCTGGGAAAGGTTGGGGGTGGGAGGAGAAGGGGACGACGGAGAATGAGATGGCTGGATGGCATCACTGACTCTGTGGACATGAGTTTGAGTGAACTCTGGGAGTTGGTGATGGACAGGGAGGCCTGGCGTGCTGTGATTCATGGGGTCGTGGAGAGTCGGACACGACTGAGCGACTGAACTGAACTGAACTGATACTGTATTGGTATTTTTCTTTCTGGCTTCCTTCACTCTGTATAATAGGCTACAGTTTCATCCACCTCATTAGAACTGATCCAAATGTATTCTTATTAATTGCTGAGTAATACTCCATTGTTTATATGTACCAAAGCTTTCTTATCCATTTGTCTGCTGATGGATATCTAGGTTGCTTCCATGTCCTCGCAATTATAAACAGTGCTGCAATGAACATTGGAGTACATGTGTCTCTTTCAATTCTGGTTCCCTCGGTGTGTATGCCCAGGAGTGCGATTGCTGGGTCGTATGGCAGTTCTATTTCCACAATTCCTATTTTTCAGGAATCTCCACACTGTTCTCCATAGTGGCTGTACTAGTTTGCATGCCCACTAACAATGTAAGAGGGTTCCATTTTCTCCACACCCTCTCCAGAATTTATTGCTTGTAGACTTTTGAATAGCAGCCATTCTGACAGGAGTGAAATGGTGCCTTATTGTGGTCTTGGTTTGCATTTCTCTGACAATGAGTGATGTTGGGCTTCTTTACATGTGTTTGTTAGCCATCTATATGTCTTCTTTGGAAAAATGTCTCTAGTTTCTTGGCCCATTTTTTGATTGAGTCGTTTATTTTTCTGGAATTAAGCTGCAGGAGTTGCTTGTATATTTTTGAGATTGATTCCTTGTCAGTTACTTCATTTGCTATTGTTTTCTCCCATTCTGAAGGCTGTCTTTTCACCTTGCTTATAGATTCCTTTGCTCTGCAGAAGCTTTTAATTTTAATTAGGTCCCATTTGTTTATTTTTGCCTTTATTTTCAATATTCTGGGAGGTGGGTCATGGAGGATCCTGCTGTGATTTATGTCGGAGAGTGTTTTGCCTATGTTGTCCTCTAGGAGTTTATAGTTTCTGGTCTTACATTTAGATCTTTAATCCATTTTGAGTTTATTTTTGCGTATGGTGTTACGGAGTGTTCTAGTTTCATTCTTTTACAAGTGGTTGACCACTTTTCCCAGCACCACTTGTTAAAGAGATTGTCTTTTCTCCATGGAATATTCTTGCCTCCCTTGCCAAAGATAAGGTGTTCATAGATGCATGGATTTATCTCTGGGCTTTCTATTTTGTCCATTGATCTATATTTCTGTCTTTATGCCAGTACCATACTGTCTGGATGACTGTGGCTTTCTAGTAGAGCCTGAAGTCCAGCAGGTTGATTCCCCAGTTCCTTTCTTCTTTCTCAAATTGCTTTGGCTATTCGAGGTTTTTTGTATTTCCATACAAATTGTGGAATTATTTGTTCTAGCACTGTGAAAAATACTGTTGGTAGCTTGCTAGGGATTGCGCTGAACGTATAAATTACTTGGGGTAATATACTCATTTTAAAAATATTTATTCTTCCAATCCAGAAACACGGTATATTTCTCCATCTATTAGTGTCCTCTCTGATTTCTTTCACCAGTGTTTTATAGTTTTCTATATATAGGTCTTTTGTTTCTTTAGGTAGATTTATTCCTAAGTATTTTATTCTTTTCGTTGCAACGGTGAATGGAAATGTTTCCTTAATTTCTCTTTCTATTTTCTCATTGTTAGTGTATAGATATACAAGGGATTTCTGTGTGTTGATTTTATATCCTGAAACTTTACTATATTCACTGATTAGCTCTAGTAATTTTCTGGTGGTGTCTTTAGGGTTTTCTGTGTAGAGGATCATGTCATCCGCAAACAGTGAGAGTTTTACTTCTTTTCCAATTTGGATTCCTTTTATGTCTTTTTCTGCTCTGATTGCTGTGGCCAAAACTTCCAAAACTATGTTGAATAGTAGTGGTGAGAGTGGGCACCCTTGTCTTGTTCATGACTTTAGGGGAAACGCTTTCAATTTTTCACCATTGAGGATAATGTTTGCTGTGGGTTTGTCATATATAGCTTTCATTATGTTGAGGAAAGGTCCTCCTGTTCCCGCCTTCTGGAGGGTTTTTATCATGAACGGATGTTGAATTTTGACAAAGGCTTTCTCTGCATCTATTGAGATAATCATATGGTTTGAATTTTCATTTTGTTAATGTGGTATATTACATTGATTGATTTGCAGATATTGAAGAATACTTGCATCCCTGTCATAAAGCATACTTGGTCATGATGTATGATCTTTTTAATGTGTTGTTGGATTCTGATTGCTAGAATTTTGTTAAGGATTTTTGCATCTATGTTCATTAGTGATATTGGCCTGTAGTTTTCTTTTCTTTTTTTTTTATAAAAATAATAAAACTACTGAAACGCTAAAAAAATAAAACCCTGATAGGCACTGGTGGTGGGAGTGCAAATTGGCATATCCACTTTAGAAACACCTGTTTTTCAAAAAGTTAGACATACTCTTACAAGCCAACAATCCCACTCCTAAGTATTTAGCAAAATAAAGAAAACCTGTGTTGATACACAAATATTGTCAGACAGATCTAGTTAATACACCATATAGAAATCATCATACTTGCTGCCACTGGAGGTGGAACTGACAAGAATGGTACATAAGGAAACATCCAGGTTTAATAGAAATGTGGTATATATTGATTTTGGTGATGATTACACAAGTAGATACATTTGTCAAAATTCATGAAGCTGTAAACTTGAGATTTATGCATGTGCTTGCGTGCAAATGACATCTCAAAAAGGAACTGTTAGCATACAAAATTGCTGGCCACACACAACCTGGTGATTCTGGACCCACTAATGGGTTATGATCTTCAGTTTGATAAGCACTAGTTCACAAGACCTGCAGGGTTGGGAAGATGACCCCAAGTGTCTAATCCTCCAAGCCTTGGAGAATTCCTCTGTTTACAAGTTTATAGAAAATTTTAGAGAGGAACAGAATAAAAAATTCAAAAGTAACTGTTCTCCCTTTAACTCATTTAACATTTCTGGACACCTTCAGTGTGGTAGTCACTGAAGAGGCAGAGTGGACTTGCTGTAAACAAAATCCATGTCTTCCAGGAGCTTCTATTCTTGTGGAAGAAATTTGGGCATTTCTGTCTTAGTACATTTGGTTCCCTCCAGATCAGACCTATCCTTCCCACACCTCTCATCCATGTAGTATCTGCTAAATGTCAAGGTTCTGAATGAAGTTCTCTGTCTCCACGCTCATGAGGCTTCTCCGCTGTGAGGTCACCCAACCACCATGACACTTTGCGAGTTCTGGAGGAAATAAATGTTTTGTTTTCTATGACAGGACAATTTCAGCACGCATGTGAGGTATTAGCACACACAGTTTTATAGAGATTCCTTGCTGTGTGCATTCTCTGATGAGGCAAAGTCCTTGTCACCCTCATCTCCAGCATGGACTCGCAGATGAATTGGAAGACTGGACCTCAAACTGAAGGTCCACACTCCTCACATTTGTATGGTTTTTCCCCTGTGTGGACTCTCTGATGGGCCTGGAGGTATGAGCTCCAACTCAAGACCTTACCACACTCCTCACACTTATATGGTTTCTCTCCAGTGTGAACCCTCTGGTGGGCTGGAAGGTATGATCTCAGTCTGAAGCGCTTACTACACACATCACAACCGTATGGTTTCTCTCCTGTGTGGAATCCACGGTGAGCCAGAAAATTTGAAGCCTTTCCCACACTCCTTACACTGGTATGGTTTCTCTCCAGTATGGCACCTGTGATGGGCCTGCAGCTGTGAGCCCACACTGAAGCCTTTCCCACACTCTGCACACTGATACGGTTTCTCTCCAGTGTGGACACTCTGGTGCACTTGAAGGTTTGAGAACTGACTGAAAGCCTTCCCACACTTCTCACATTTATAGGGCTTCTCTCTTTTGTGGATTTGACAATGAATGTTAAGATCTTCATATTGATAAGGTTTATTTTCCATGTGAACGCTCTGATGGACATGGAGATAGGAGCGCTTACTGAAGCCCAGCCCACATTCCTCACATTTATAGGGTTTCTCCAATGGGTGGTCTATCAGAGGAGCCTGAAAATGTGAGCTTTTTCTGATATTCCTCCCACACGCCTCTAACCTGTGTGGATTCTCTCCAGCGGGGACTCTTTGATGTTGATGAAGATATGACCTCGGACTAAAACCTTTATGTGACGCATCATGATTGTTCAGTTTTTCTCTACTGTGGACTCTCTGATGGGCTTGAAGACCTGAAAACCGACGGAAGGTGTTTTCACTTTTTTCACATTTATAGGGCTTCTCTCCTATGAAGCATGTCTGCTTCATTTGAAGGTGAGAGCACCATCTGAAACCCTTCCCACACTCCACCCCTTTATAGGGTTTTCCTCCAGTGTAGTCTCTGCGCTGAACTTGAAGATGTGAACTCTGACTGAAGTCTTTACTGAACTGATCTTTATAGAGTGTGTCACTTTGTTTTTTCAATTCAGAGCCAATTCCTTGAATAATCCCCATGGAATCTCGATACCTGGTTAATTCCTCTGTAACCTGTAGCCAGATTTTTGAGCAGAAAAATTCTTCGTGGGGCAGATACCTTAATCCAACTTCTTGAAGAGTCTCTATGCCATTTAGATTCTGATTTCCCAAGGAACAACAGCTCTGGGCTGCTGTCTTTATCATTTGCAGCTTTTCTTCTCTCTTTAACTGGGATGGTACATCTGGTGTGAAGGATTGATGCCCCACTGAGAGCAGGTTCCGGAAGTTCTCCAGCATCACTTCCTGGCACAGCTTCCTCTGGGCCAAGTCCAGCAGCCCCATCTTCTCCTCTGTGAAGACCACGGCCACATCCATGAAGGTCACTGCCTCCGACAACATCAATCACACTCCTGATTCTTGCAACAAAGGTCCCTTGAACTTGCGCATTTTGTCCTCCTCCATCTGGGGAATTGCTGAGTCTTGGGAAGGCCTGTGAAGAATCTAGTGTCGTACAAGAGATGTGACGATGGTCTGATCACCTCCACCTCTGTGCCTCTCCTCAGCTGGCATTTTAGGAAGTTCTCAATAAATGATGAGGGTCACGACTGTTCTTCCCATTTAACAGACGAGGAAGCTGAGTCTCAGTGAGGTCAAGAGGCAGGGGAGGAACCTGAATCCACTCTCACAAACGAACTAGTCTTCTAGATCTTGTATCTCTGCTGCTTCTGTGAGAACCGAAGGCTGCAATCGCAACCTCCTAAAGCAGAAATACCTCCCTGTAGTTTTCTTTTTTTTGTGGCATCTTTGTCAGGTTTTGGTATTAGGGTGATGGTGGCCTCATAGAATGAGTTTGGAAGTTTGCCTTCCTCTGCAATTTTCTGGAAGAGTTTGAGTAGAATAGGTGTTAACTCTTCTCTAAATTTTTGGTAGAATTCAGCTGTGAAGCTGTCTGGACCTGGGCTTTTGTTTGCTAGAAGATTTCTGATTACAGTTTCCATTTCCGTGCTTGTGATGGGTCTGTTACGATTCTCTATTTCTTCCTGGTTCAGTTTTGGAAAGTTGTACTTTTCTAAGAATTTGTCCATTTCTTCCAAGTTGTCCATTTTATTGCCATATAATTGCTGATAGTAGTCTCTTCTGATCCTTTGTATTTCTGTGTTGTCTGTTGTGATCTCTCCATTTTCATTTCTAATTTTATTGATTGGGTTTTTCTGCCTTTGTTTCTTGATGAGCCTGGCTAGTGGTTTGTCGATTTTATTTACCTTCTCAAAGAACCAGCTTTTGGTTTTGCTGATTTTTGCTATGGTCTCTTTTGTTTCTTTTGCATTTATTTCTGCCCTAAGTTTTGGATCTTGTTTTTATTTTTAAACTGGTCTCTCACTGTCTGCCTTTTGGTTGTATTGTTTTATCTACTCACATTTAATGTTGATACAGACTTACATCTGCCAATATATTTTTCTGTCTCATGTCATTTTGTTCTATGGTCCTCAGGTTACTGCTTTCTTTTGCATTAGATGGGTATTTTCTAGTGTAGCATTTTAAATTCTTTACTGATTTTCACACTATTTTTAGGTTATTTCCTTACCTATAGGCCACCATAAACTTCAGTTCCGTTCAGTCGCTAAGTCGTGTCCAACTCTTTGTGACCCCATGGCATGCAACACGGCAGGGCTCCCGGTCATTCACCAACTCCCAGAGCTTGCTCAAACTCATGTCCATCGAGTCGGTGGAAAAGCTTCTCTGATAGCTTTGTTCTTAGTGATGCTTTCTAAGGCCCACTTGACTTCACACTCCAGGATGTCTGACTCTAGGTGAGGGATCACACCATCGTTGTTATCTGGGTCATTAAGATCTTTTTTTGTATAGTTATTCTGTGTATTCTAGCCACCTCTTCTTAATATCTTCTGCTTCTGTTAAGTCCATACCATTTCTGTCCTTTATTGTGCCCATTTTTGCATAAAATGTTCCCGTGGTGTCTCGAATTTTCTTGAAGAGATCTCTAGTGTTTCCCATTCTATTGTTTTCCTCTATTTCTTTGCAATGATCACTGAGGAAAGCTTTCTTAACTCTCCTTGCTCTTCTTGGGAACTCTGCATTCAGATGGGGGTATCTTTCCTTTTCTAAAGTAAGATGTTCATTACTAATGCCATAATAAACATCTTTAGTTCAGTTCAGTTCAGTCGCTCAGTCGTGTCCGACTCTGTGCGACCCCATGAATCACAGCACGCCAGGCCTCCCTGACCATCACCAACTCACGAAGTTCACTCAAACTCATGTCCATCGAGTCGGTGATGCCATCCAGCCATCTCATCCTCTGTCGTCCCCTTCTCCTCCTGCCCCCAACCCCTCCCAGCATCAGAGTCTTTTCCAGTGAGTCAACTCTTCACATGAGGTGGCCAAAGTAGTGCAGTTTCAGCTTTAGCATCAGTCCTTCCAATGAACACCCAGGACTGATCTCGTTTAGAATGGACTGGGTGGATCTCCTTGCAGTCCAAGGGACTCTCAAGAGTCTTCTCCAACACCACAGTTCAAAAGCATCAATTCTTCAGTGCTCAGCTTTCTTTAGAGTTCAACTCTCACATCCATACATGACCACGGGAAAAACCATAGCCTTGACTAGACGGAACTTCGTTGGCAAAGTAATGTCTCTGCTCTTTAATATGCTATCTAGGATGGTCATAACTTTCCTTCCAAGGAGTAAGCGTCTTTTAATTTCCTGGCTGCAGTCAGCATCCGCAGTGATTTTGGAGCCCAAAAAAATTAAGTCTGACACTGTTTCCACTGTTTCTCCATTTCCCATGAAGTGATGGGACCAGATGCCATGATCTTAGTTTTCTGAATGTTAAGCTTCAAGCCAACTTTTTCACTCTCCTCTTTCACTTTCATCAAGAGTCTTTTGAGTTCCTCTTCACTCTCTGCCATAAGGGTGGTGTCATCTGCATATATGAGGTTATTGATATTTCTCCCGGCAATCTTGATTCCAGCTTGTGCTTCTTCCAGCCCAGCGTTCCTCATGATGTACTCTGCATCTAAGTTAAATTAGCAGGGTGACAATATACAGCCTTGACATACTCCTTTTCCTATTTGGAACCAGCCTGTTGTTCCATGTCCAGTTCTAATTGTTGCTTCCTGACCTGCTTACAGGTTTCTCAAGGGGCAGGTCAGGTGGTCTGGTATTCCCATCTCTTTCAGAATGACCTACATCAAATCCCTTATGATTATACAGTGGATGTGAGAAATAGATTTTAGGGACTAGATCTGATAGATAGAGTGCCTGATGAACTATGGACGGAGGTTCGTGGCATTGTACAGGAGGCAGGGATCAAGACCATCCCCATGGAAAAGAAATGCAAAAAAGCAAAATGGCTGTCTGACAAGACCTTACAAATAGCTGTGAAAAGAAGAGAAGTGAAAAGCAAAGTAGAAAAGGAAAGATATAAGCATCTGAATGCAGAGTTCCAAAGAATAGCAAGGAGAGATAAGAAAGCCTTCCTTAGAGATTAATGCATAGAAATAGAGGCAAACAACAAAATAGGAAAGACAAGAGATCTCTTCAAGAAATAATCATCTTACTGTATCACAATCAGCTTGAAATTTATACGAATCCTAATGAGATATAGAAACATTACTCCTTATCGCTCTATTCCAATTTTCATCTTTTCCTCATATTGTCACAAATAGTAGACCTATAAAGAGTACATCCCATTAATACACTCTTATCATTATTATATTACTATAATGTTATGTCTATGAAAAGCTGATATAAGGCAGGATATCAGGTATATATTTACAGCTTCTGTGATATTAAACTTCTTTGTCATGATTTCTGTTACTTTGCATATGTTCCTGTGGATCTGGCACCATCCTGACTTGTTTCCTTACCTAATACAGCTTTGCTCCCAACCGTTTCCTTTGTGCTGTTACTGCGAAAATATTACATTCCATATGTTAATGGCCCAAGAATAATTGGGCTTCTTTGGTGGCTCAGACATTAAAGAATCTGCCTGCAATGGAGGAGACTCGGGTTCAATCCCTTGGTCAGGAAGATCCCCTGGAGAAGGGAATGGCTAACCACTCCAGTATTCTTACAAATACAATATTCTAGCAAACTTCCTCCATTCTAACGACCCCCCTGCAATAATTCGTGAAAAAGCTGGATGTAATCAAATTAGGCTTAGCAGAACTTTCCAAGCCTAATCTACGTGTCTTTGGCCAGGCATTCTCTGCCACCCCTTCTGCCTACATGCTCCTGACAGCACTCAGTCCCTCATGTCTGTTCAGGATCCCTTGCCTTTCGTTAACATTTCTTTGGGGACTTTGTTCCTGCAATTATCACTCCTGTTCCTCTGAAGCACCAACTACTCCTTCTATATTGGAACATTCGCTACTCTGGAGTTGTGGGGAGAAATATGCCCTCTTCCCACACGTGCCTCTGCACCTACCGGCACCATTGTGTGTTGTTCTTCATAGCAGATTATCTCAACTTATCCTGAGACCATTCTGTCTTCAACCTATTTCAATAAACATGATGCCCCAATAAATATGATTATCAAAATTATATAGAAAAAAATTAAATAGAATGGTTAAAATAATTCTGAAGAAAAATTGTGTTAGAGTACTCACTCTATCTGATTTCAACACTTACTATAAAGCTACAGTAATCAAGACAGTGTGATATTGACAAAGTAATCAACAGAGGCTAGTAATAGTCTCATACATATGCAATAAATTAATTTTCAACAAAGATGCAAGCACAATTCAAAGTAGAAGACAAGTTTTTCAACTAATAGTTTTTGGGTAATTGGATTCCATAAGAACAAAAATAAACATTTACTTATAACTACCATCACATAGAAAAGTTAATGCAATATGTATCATAGAACTAAATGTGACACCTAAAGTTATGAAACTTCTAGAAGAAAACAGAAGAAAATATTTGAGTCCTTTAGTTATTGCAGTGAGTTAAGCAGTGTGTCTCCAAAACTTGTGTTAACCCAGAATCTCATAATATGACTTTATTTGGAAATAGAGTCCTTACAGATGCAATTAGTTATGTTAAGATGAAGTCATACTACATTAAGGTGGGCCCTAAATCCAAAGAATGGTGCTCTTACAAGAAGAGAAGTGGATACACAGAAACATGAGTGGAGGGGAAAACACCATGTGAAAACGAAGGTGAAGACTTAAATGATGCACCCATAACCCAAGCAACATTGGGTCTTGTCAGCAGAAGCTAGGAAAGAGGCATGGAATAGATTCTCCTTAGAGCATCCAAAAGGAACCAACTCTTCTGACATCTTGATTTGGGATTTCTGGCTTCAGGAACTGTAGAGAGTAAATTTCTATTGTTTTAAGACACGAAATTTGGATAATTTATTACGACAGCCCAAGAAAACTAATATACTTCGGCAAAGAATTCTTAGATAAGACATTACAAGCACAATCCATACCAGGAAAATTGATACATTGGACTTCAAGTTTTGCTCTTAGAAAGACATGGTTAAAAGAAAGAAAGAGAAGCCATATAGAGGGAGAAAATATTACAAAAACATCTATTTGATAACGGATTGATTCCAGAACCTACAAAACCCCTCAAATCTCAAAAATAAGAAAATAAGACTTCCCTGGTGGTCCAAAGGTTAAGAATCCACCTACCAACGCAGGGGACATGGGTTCGATCCCTGTCTGGGAAGATTCCACATGCTGCAGCCAACTAACATTTTGCACCAAAGTACTACCAAAGCACCACACACCCTAGAGCCCACGCTCGGCAACAAGACAAAGCCACCGCAACAAGAACCGCATACACAACAAAGATGAGTAGCCCCTGCTCGCTATAACTAGAGAAGCCCACATGCAACAAGGAAGACCTAGTGCAGACAAAAATAAATACATAAATAATTGAAAAAGAATGTTTATACAAGAAAGAAAGAAAATAAACAAACTAATTACAAAGTCAGCCAAAGATTTGAATACTTTACCAAAGATGGATGGATGGCAAATGCACACATGAAAAGAGATCAGTATCATAAATCATGAGGGAAATGCAAATCAAAACTGCAATGATATACCTCCACATACCTATTCTAATAGCTAAAACGAGAAGGAATACCTTCTGACAGTATCAGTTGCTGGTTAGGATACAGTGTAGCTGGAACCCTCATATTGCTGATGGGGATGCAAAATGATACAGCTAGTTTGGAAAATAGTTTCACAGTTTCTTGTGAAGTTAAACATAAACTTACTATATGACCCAGTGATTCTGCTCCTAGATATTTAGTGAAGAGAATGAAAACTTCAGTCGACACAAAACCTGTAGGTGGTTATTTATGTTGGCTTTGTTCCCAGGTGGCACATTCGTTATAGAATCCACCTGCAGTGTGGGAGACCTGGGTTCGATCCCTGGGTTGGGAAGATCCCTGGAGAGGGGAATGGCAACCCACTCCAGTATTCTTGCCTGGAGAATCCCATGGACAGAGGAGCCTGGCAGCCTACATACAGTCCATGGGATCGCAAAGAGTCAGACACGACTGAGCGACTAACAATTTCACTTTCACAAACTTTATTAAAATTACCCCAAAGCAAAAACAACTCAAATGTTCTTCAGCTGGTGAGTGGATGAACAAACTATGTTCTATCCATAACAGGGAAATACTACTAGCAATTAAAAGGAATAAACTGCTTGCATATGCAACAGCAGGAATGAATCTCAAATGCATTATGCAAAGTGAAAAAAGCCTGACTCAAGCAGTTATTTACTGTACGTTTTCATTTCTATGACATCCTGCAGAAGACAAAACTGTACAGGTCTGAGAATAGATTGGTGGTGTCCAGGGCTAGGAGCTCAGGAGGGAATTTTAAAAGGCAAGATATTTTTTTCAGGTGGTAGAACTAATTTGTATCTTGATTGCGGTGGTGGTGGTTACATTCTGTGTGCATTTGTCAGAACCCATAAAACTGGAAACCAGAAAGAGTGAACTTTTCTGTTTTTGAGTGATGCTTCAGTACTAAAAATAAGAAGACACAGATTAAATTGTGGGACTACAGAGTGACTCGGGAACGACCCAGCTGATAGAACTTGCACTTCCAAAGGATTTATGCCAACAAACCCAAGTTGTGCTCAGAACCATGCACTCTTTATTCGAAAGAAGCTGAGAGTGTTGGAAGATGTGACCAGAAAGAAAATGTACTTAGACTGTGTTATCTTGGAGAAATAGGTTTCAACCCTCAACTTTGATAAGCCAGTAATAAAGGTTTGGTTTAAAAAACATGTGTCAAGTGGAGGAAGTAGCGAAAAACTAAGGAATGGTTGTTACCAGTACCACCAAATCAGATTGTTTCAGTGAAAGAGGAAGTGACGGCTAATCCACAACTCCTGTAAATACACGTCTTGTGAGTTCTGGAATTTCAGATGTTCATGGCCTTAAATCACCTGAGGTTACTAGAATCGAGCCGACTGGAGGATGACTCCTTTTGGAATTCATCACGGGATTATTTTTTTTTTTTTAATTGAAGGATAATTGCTTTACAGTATTGTGTTGGCTTCTAGCAAACATCAACACAAATCAGCCATAGGTTTACCCATGTGCCCTCCTACATGAACAGCCCTCCCACCTCCCTCCCCATCCCACCCCTCTATGTTGTTATGGAGCCCTGGTTTGAGTTCCCTGAGTCATAGAGAAAATTCCCATTGGCTACCTATTTTACATATAGTAATGCATGTTTCCATGTTACTCTCTCCATCATCCTCTCCTTCCTCACCACCCCAATCATGTGCATAATTCTGTTCTCTGTCTGTGTCTTCATTGCTGCTTTTCAAATAGGTTCATCAGTACCATCTTCCTGGATTCCATATATACCTGCTGCTGCTGCTGCTGAGTCGCTTCAGTCGTGTCCGCCTCTGCGACCCCACAGATGGCAGCCCACCAGGCCCCTACGCCCATGGAATTTTCCAGGCAAGAGTACTGGAGTGGGTTGCCATTGCCTTCTCCATATATATGTGTTAGTATATATTATGTTAGTATATGTTAGTATGTTTTTCTCTTTCTGACATACTTCACTCTATGTATTAGGCTCTAGGTACATCCATGTCGTTAGGACTGACTCAAATGCGTTCCTTTGTATGGCTGAGTGATATTCCATTGTACATATGTACCACAGCTTCTTTATCCATTTATCTGTAGGTGGACATCTAGGTTGCTTACATGTCCTAGCTATTGTAAGTAGAGCTGCGATGAACATTGGGGTAAATGTGTCTTTTTCAATTTGGGTTTCCTCAGAGTATATGCCTAGTAAGTAGTTGGATTTCTATGTCATATGGTGATTTTATTCCTAGTTTTTAAAGGAATCTCAATACTGTTCTCCATAGTGGCTATATCCATCTACATTCCCACCCACAGGGCAAGAGGGTTCCCTTTACTCCACATCCTCTTCAGCATTTATTATTTGTACATTTTTTGATGATGGCCACTCCGACTGGTGTGTGGTGGTATCTCATTGTAGTTTTGATTCGCGTTCCTCTAATAATGAGCGATGTTGAGTATCTTTTCATGTGTTTATTAGCCATCTGTATGCATTCTTCGGAGAAATGTCTGTTTAGGTCTTTTGCCCACATTTTTATTGGGTTGTTTGTTTTTCTGGTATTGATTTGTATGAGCTGCTTGTGTATTTTTGAAATTAATCCTTTGTCAGTTGTTTCATTTGCTAGTATTTTCTCCCATTCTGAGGGCTATCTTTCACCTTGTTTATACTTTCCTTTGCTGTGCAAAAGCTTGTAAGTTTAATTAGGTCCCACTTGTTTATTTTTCTTTTCATTTCCATTACTCTGGGAGGTGGGTCATAGAGGACCTTGCTGTGATTTATGTCAGACCATGTTCTGCCTTGAATTTTATAGTTTCTGGTCTTACATTTAGGTCTTTAATCCATTTTGAGTTTATTTATGGTGTTAGAACGTGCTCTATTTTCATTCTTTTAAAGTAGCTGATCAGTTTTCCCAGCAGCACTTATTGAAGGGTCTATCTTTGCCCCATTGTATATTCTTGTCTTCTTTGTCAGAAATAAGGTACCCATAGGTGTGTGGGTTTATCTCTGGTCTATCTTGTTCCATTGGTCTATCTTTCTATTTTTGTGCCAGTACCATGCTGTCTTGATGACTACTGCTTTGTAGTATAATCTAAAGTCAGGATGTTTGATTACTCCAGCTCCATTCTTCTGTCTCAAGATTGCTTTGGCTATTCGGGGTCTTTTGTGTTTCGATATGTCTGTGAGATTTGTTCCTAGTTTTGTGAAAAGTGCCATTGGTAATTTTTATAGGGGTTGCATTGAATCTGTAGATTAAGCTTGATAGTATAGTCATTTTTCACAATATTGACTCTTCCAACCCAGGAACATGGAATATCTCTCCATCTGTTTGTGTTATCTTTGATTCTTTCATCAATGTCTTATAGCTTTCTATAGATAGCTCTTTTATCTCCTTGATAGGTTTCATCCTATATATTGTATTCTTTTTGTCGCAGTGGTAAATGGGATTGAGTCATTAATTTCTTTCTGCAAGTTCATTGTTAGTATATAAAAATGCAAGTGATTTCTGTGTATTGATGTTGTATCCTGCAGCTTTGCTAAATTCACTGATTAGCTCTAGTAAATTTCTGATGATATCTTCAGGGTTTTCTATGTATACAATCATGCTATCTGCAAACAGTGAGAGTATCATTTCTTTTCCAATCTGGACTCCTTTTATTTCTTTGTCTTCTCTGATTGCTCTAGGTAGAACTTCCAAAACTATGTTGAATAATAGTGGTGAGAGTGGGCACGCTTGTTGTGTTCCTGATCTTAGAGGGAATGCTTTCAGTTTTTCACCATTGAGAATAAGATTTGCTGTGCATTTATAATATATGGCCTTTATTATATTGATATGGGCTCCTTCTATGTACATTTTTTAAGATTTTTTTAAAATCATAAATGGTTGTTTAATTTTGTTGAAAGGTTTTTCTGCATCTATGGAGATTATCATATGGTTTTTATCTTTCAATTTGTTAAGATGGTGCATTCACATTGTTTGATTTTCCTATATTGGAGAATCCTTGCATCCCTGAGACAAACCTGACTTGATCATGTTGTATGATCCTTTTCATGCATTGTTGAATTCTGTTGGCTAGCATTTTGTTGATGATTTTTGCCTGTAATTTCGGTTTTGGGTGATGTCTTTGTCTGATTTTGGTATCAGGATGATGGTGACCTTGTAGAATGAGTTTGGAAGTGTTCCTTCCTTGGCAGTTTTTTGGAAGAGTTTTAGAAGCATAGGGTTTATCTCATCTCTGAATGCTTAATAGAATTCACCTGTGAAGCTATCTGTCCCTGGGATTTTTGGGGGGAGACTTTTGATCACAGTTTCTATTTCGGTGCTCATAATTGGCTTGTACATAATTGCTATTTCTTCCTGGTTCAGTCTTGGAAGATTTAACTTTTCTGAGAATCTGTCCATTTTATTGGCATATACTTGATCATACTAGTCTCTAATGATCCTTTGTATTTCTGTGTTGTCTGTTGTACCCTCTCCTTTTTCTTTTCTAATTTTGTTGATTTGATTCTTCTCCTCTTTGTTCCTAATGTGTCTGGTTAGTGGTTTGTCAATTGTGTTTATCTTCTCAGAGAACCAGGTTTTAGTTTTTATTATTCTTTACTATTGTTTCCTTTATTTCATTCTGCTCTGATCTTTATGATTTCTTTCCTTCTACTAATTTTGGAGTTATTTTGTTCCTCCTTTTCCAGTTGTTTTAGGTATAAAGCTAGGTTGTCTATTCAACGTTTTTTTGTTTCTTGAGGTAGCATTATATTGCTATAAACTTCCCTCTTAGAACTGCTTTTGCTACATCCCATAGATTTTGAGCTGTTATATTTTCATTGTCATTTGTTTCTAGGAATTTTTTATTTCCCTCTTGATTTCTTCAGTAACCTGTTCATTATTTTAAAAAGGTATTGTTTCATATCCATGTGTTGGTGTTTTTTACAGTTTTTTTTTCCTGTAACTGAGATCTAGTCTCCTAGCGCTGTGGTCAGAGAAGATGCTTGATACAATTTCAATTTTCTTAAATTTACTAAGCTTTGATTTGTGACCCAAGATGTGGTCTATCCTGGAGAATGTTTCATGCGCACTTGAGAAGAAAGTGTATTCTGCATTTGGATGGAAAGTCCTGAAGATATCAGTTAGGTCCATTTAGTCTTGTTTCATTTAAGGTTTGTGTTTCCTTATTAATGTTCTGTTTTGATGATCTGTCCATTGGTGTAAGTGGGGTGTTAAAGTCCCCTACTATTATTGTGTTGCTGTCAATTTCCCCTTTGATGTCTGTTAGTATTTGCCTTATGTATTGAGGTGCTCATCTCTTGGGTGCATAAATATTTACAACGGTTATGTCTTTTTCTTGAAGCGATCCCTTGGTCATTCTCTATCTCGTGTAATATTCTTTATTTTAAAGTCTATTTTGGCTGAAGTGAGAATACCATTCCAGCTTTCTTTAGATTTCCATGGAATATTTTTTGCCATCCCTTTACTTTCAGTCTGTATGTGTCTCTAGGTCTGAAGTGTGTCTCTTGTAGACAGCACATGTTTGGGTCTTGTTTTTTTATCCATTCAGCCAGTCTGAGTCTTTTGGTTGGAGCATTTAATCCATTTACATTTAAAGTAATCATATATATATATATATATATATAAGAAAAGGCCAATAGGAATATATATATATTCCTATAATTGTGTTGGATTTGTTTTTGTAGATCTTTCCTTTCTCTTGTGTTTCTTGTGTATATAAGTTCCTTTAATATTTTTAGTGAAGCTGGTTTGGCGTAATAAATTCTCTTAACTTTTGCTTGTCTGTAAAGCTTTTGATTTCTCCGTTAATTTTGAGTGAGGTTCTTGCCAGGTAGAGTAATCTTGGTGGTAGATTTCTTTCTTTCACTACTTTCAATATACCCTGCCATTCCATTCTGGCCTGCCGAGTTTCCACTGAAAGATCAGCTGTTAATGATAAGGGTTTTCCCTTGTATGTTACTTGTTGCTTTTCCCTGGCTACTTTTAATACTCTTTGTGCTTAATCTCTGTTAGCTTGAATAGTATGTCTTGGATTTATCCAGTACGGGACTCTGTTTCTTGGACTTAATTGACTACTTGCCATGCTGGGGCAATTCTCAACTATAATATCTTCAAAAATTGTATCAGTGCCTTTCTTTTTCTTTTCTCCTTCTGGACCCCTATAACTCGAACGTCTGTCAGTTTAATATTGTCCCAGAGGTCTCTGAGGCTATCATCAATTCTTTTCATTCTTTTTCCTTTATTCTGCCCTTTGGCAGTTATTTCCACCATTCTGTCTTCCAGCTCACTTATCCATTCTGCTTCAGTTCATCTACTGTTGGTTCCTTCTAGAGTATTTTTAATTTCAGTAATTGTCATCACGGAATTCTTAGCCTCATGGTGACCAGATATGAGTGTCTCTTTTCCAAGGTTCCTGGCTGAGAGGGCTGACCCCAATCTTCAACATGGCTTCTGACCTAGCTACATAGCTCCTGACAAGTGTGATACAAACTCTTATCTATAGAAAAAATTTCCAACCATCTTAATGAGTAAACTTGAGTCTAAACAGACTAGATTTCAAAGATACAATTTTTTCTGTAGAAAAAATATTTCTCCATCATTCTCCATTGCCCACATTTTCTGTCTTCCCTTTCACTATCTCCTCACTTAAATTTCTGCATCAAAGAGAGTCATGAAGTGACTTGCGGGAAATAACAATCATCAGCTAATTTTCCATGACTTTCAGCTTACTCCCAAGTGTAGCTTAGCTCAATGGAATCCCTCAAACCCAAAGCTGATATAACCTACGAATTCCTGCATGCGTTTGTATATCCTTGTTTTTTCCTTGGCAAAAATCATCCATGTTATTGTTAAAGCTAGAGGATGCCAGGGCTTATAAGTCTACTGGCAATTTACAGCTAGGCAGGGAATGAATGAATTTTTTAATATTTTGAAGGAAGTTATAATATTGGTATAGAACTCGAAAGGAAACCTTAATTGCATAATTGTTTGTTTATCTGTTAGGTATCTATTAAGAATAAGCAGAATGATACCTTTTAAAATACTCTTGAGGGGGCGGTCCTGAGATGGTGGAGGAATAGGACTGGGAGACAGCTTTCTCCCCCACAAATTCATTAAAAGAACATTTGAACGCTGAGCAAATATCACAAAACAACTGAACGCTGGCAGAGGACACCAGGCACCCAGAAAGGCAGCCCACTGTCTTCGACAGGAGGTAGGACAAAATATAAAATATAAAAAGCGAGACAAAAGAGGTAGGGAAGGAGACCCGTCCTGCGGAGGGAGTCGTAAAAGAGGAGAAGTTTTCAAACACCAGGAAACCCTCTCACCAGCAGATTTGTGGGGAGTTTTGGAATCTCAGAGGGCAACATAACCGGGAGGAAAAAATAAGTAAATAAAACCCACAGATTCCGTGCCCAACTGCAACACTCAGTGGAGAAGTAGCCCTGACGCTTGCGTCTACCACCAGCAAGCGGGGACTGAACAGGGAGGTGCAGGCTGCATTGCATAGGGTAAGGACCAGGCCTGAATGCCCTGAGGGCAATCTGAGGGAACCAACATGAAATAGCAACCCGAACCAAGGGATAGCCAGAGAGAGAAAAAAAGAAGGAAAAGAGGAAAGAGAGAGAGAACTTTCCCACAAAAAGCTCTAACCTAAGGCACTGCCAGCCTGCTCACAGAGCAAAGGACTGAGCGAATACCAGAGGAGAGCTAGCTGGCTGCAGACCAGACCATACCCGGCCAGAGGCAGGGAGGCAGGCATGCGAAAGCGAGAGCCAGAAGGCAAGGGGCAAACTCGGCCCCAGAGATGGCATCCTCTACCAAACTGCGAACAGGCTCCCAGTTGCTAACTAAATCTTCCTGGGATCCTGGACGGTTGACATTGGCCAGAAGAGTCGAAGCAAGAGATCAGCTCCCCAGAGGAGACACATGGCACAACCGAGACAGCCCTCCTACTGCGCACACAGGAAACCAAGCGGCTGGGATTGGGGAGGTGATAAAATGCACCGCCCCTGGGGAGAGTGCACTCTACAAGCACCTGGTTGCCTGAGCTGCTTGGACGTGGGAAGGGCAAAAAACACAGGCCCAACAGAGTCTGTGTCTTTGTGGAGTACCCAAGAACCTGAACCTGAGCAACTTAGGCCTGGGAAGTGCACGAAACCGAGGGCCCGCCTTAGAAAGTTCCCCTGCAGAGCAAGCTGGAGCCTGAGCAGTGTAGACTGGGAAAGAACACATGCCATGAGCGGGGGCAAACCCAGTGTGCCCAGACACTGTGAGCACTCCCCACACATGCCAGTGATATTTGTTTGCAGTGTTCCTCCCTCCCCACAGCACAATTGAACAAGTGAGCCTAAATAAATGACCACCTTTGCCCCTTTGTGTCAGGGAAGAAGTTAGATACTTAAGAGACTTGCAAACAGAGGAAGCCAAAATAAACAAAGAAGAGGGAACCGCTTTGGAGGTGACACGTGCAACAGATTAAAACTCTATAGTTAGCATTGGCTACATTGGAAGGGACCTATAGAACTTGAGAAGAAGCATAAGGTGGAACAAGGAACTATCTGAAACTTAACTGACCCCACAGTGCCATCAACAGCTCCAGAGAAATTCCTAGATATATTTTACTATTACCATTTTTAAATTTTTTTTTAAAAAAATTATTTTTAAGCTTTATTACTCATGAAATTTTCATTTTTAAAACCTATTACCTTACCCCAAAATACCCTATTTTTAAAGCAAATTTCATATTTTTTCTGACTTTTGTGATTTTTTTTTAATATTGTATTTTTGAGAGTCTAACCTCTAGTCTAGACTTTTAATCTTTGCTTTTTGGTATTTGTTATCAATTCTGTACCATTAAGAATCCAATGTTCAGTACCCATTTTTACTTAGGAGTGTGATTACTGGCTTGATTGGTCTCTCCCTTTTTGACTCTCGTTTTTCTCCCCCAGGTCACCTCTATCTCCTCCCTCCCCCTTCTCTTCTCTACCAAACTCTGTGAATCTCTTTGGGTGTTCTGGGCTGTGGAGAACACTTAGGGTACAGATCACAGGCTAGATTGGTCTCTCTCCTTTTGAATCACCCTCCTCGCATCCTGGTCACCTCTATATCTTTCCTCTGTCTTCTCTTCTCTATGGAACTCCATGAACCTCTCTGGGTGTCCCATACTGTGGAGAATCTTTTCACCATTAACCTAGATGTATTATCATCGGTGATGGATGGATGGAGAAGTCTTGAGTCTACTGTAAGAATAAGACTGAAAGCCAGAGTCAGGAGGCTTAAACCCAAAACTTGAGATCACCAGAAAACTCCTGACTCCAGGGAACATTAATCGACAAGAGCTCATCCAAAAGACTCCATACCTACACTGAAACCAGGCTCCACCCAAGAGCCAAGAGGTTTCAGAGCAAGACATACCAAGCTAATTCTCCAACAATGCAGGAGCTAAACACTGAGCACAAAAATACAGGCGGCCAAAAGTCACACCAAACCCACAGACACCTCAAGACTCACTATTGGGCACTTCATTGCACTCCGGAGAGAAGAAATCCAGCTCCACCCACCAGAACACCGACACAAGCTTCCCTAACCAGGAAACCTTGACAAGACACTCGTCCAACCCCACCCACAGGGAGGACCCTCCACAATAAACAGGAACCACATCAAGCATATAGAAAGGCCACCCGAAACACAGCAACCTAAAGAAGATGAAAAGGCAGAGAAATATTCAGCAGGAAAAGGAACATGTTAAATGCCCACCGAACCAAACAAAAGAGGAGGAGATAGGGAGTCTACCTGAAAAAGAATTCAGAATAATGATAGTAAAACTGATCCAACATCTTGAAAACAAAATGGAGTTATACATGAATAGTCTGGAGACAAAGATTGAAAAGATGCAAGAAAAGTTTAACAAGGACCTAAAAGAAATAAAAACGAATCAATCAATAATGAATAATGAAATATCTGAGATCAAAAACACTCTGAAGGGAAGCAACAGTAGAATAACTGAGGCAGAAGATAGGGTAAGTGAGGTGGAAGATAGAATGGGGGAAATAAACGAAGCAGAGAGGCAAATTGAAAAAAGAATCATAAGAAATGAGGACAACCTCAGAGACCTCTGGGACAATGTTAAACGCCCCAACATAGGAATCATAGGAGTCCCAGAAGAAGAAGACAAAAAGAAAGGCCATGAAAAACTACTTGAGGAGATAATAGTTGAAAACTTCCCTAAAATGGGGAAGGCAGTAGCCACCCAAATCCAAGAAACCCTGAGAGTCCCAAACAGGATAAACCCAAGGTGAAACACCCCAAGACACATATTAATCAAATTAACAAAGATCAAACACAAAGAACAAATATTAAAAGAGGCAAGGAAAAAAACAACAAATAACTCACAAGAGGATCCGTATAAGGATAAAAGGAGATCTTTCAATGGAAAATCTTCAAGCCAGAAGGGAATGGCAGGACATACTTAAAGTGATGAAAGAAAATAACCTACAGCCCAGATTACTGTACCTAGCAAGGATCTCATTCAAATGTGAAGGAAAAATCAAAAGCCTTACAGACAAACAAAAGCTGAGAGAATTCAGCACCACCAAACCAGCTCTCCAACAAATGCTAAAGAATCTTCTCTAGACGGGAAACACAGAAAAGGTTTATAAACTCGAACCCAAAACAACAAAGTAAACAGCAATGGGATCATACTTATCAATAATTACCTTAAATGTAAATGGGTTGAATGCCCCAACCAAAGGACAAAGACTGGATGAATGGATACAAAAACAAGACCCCTATATATGCTATCTACAAGAGACCCACTTTAAACCTAGGGACAAATACAGACTGAAAGTGAAGGGCAGGAAAAAGATATTTCATGCAGATGGAGACCAAAAGAAAGCAGGAGTAGCAATACTCATATCAGATAAAATAGACTTTAAAACAAAGGCTGTGAAAAGAAACAAAGACGGACACTACATAACGATCAAAGGGTCAATCCAAGAAGAAGATATAACAATTATAAATATATATGCACCCAACATAGGAGCACTGCAATATCTAAGGCAAATACTAACAAGTATGAAAGGGGAAATTAACAGTAACACAATAATGAGAGATTTTTAATACCCCTTCTCACACCTATGGATAGATCAACTAAACAGAAAATTAGCAAGGAAACACAAACTTTAAGTGATACAATGGCCCGGTTAGACCTAATTAATATCTATAAGACATGTCACCCTAAAACAATGAATTTCACCTTTTTCTCAAGTGCACACGGGAACTTCTCCAGGATAGCTCACATCCTGGGCCATAAACTTAGCCTTGGTAAATTCAAAAAAATGGAAGTCATCTCAAGCCTTTTTTCTGATCACAATGCGGTAAGATTAGATGTCAACTACAGGAAAAAAATCAATTAAACATACAAAACATATGGAGGCTAAACAACACACTTCTGAATAACCAACGAATCACAGAAGAAATCAAAAAATAAATCAAACTATGCATAGAAACAAATGACAATGAAAACACAACCACCCAAAACCTATGGGATTCAGTAAAAGCAGTGCTAAGGGGAAGGTTCATAGCAATACAAGCCTACCTCAAGAAACAGGAGAGAAATCAAACAAATAACCTAACTCCACACCTAAAGCAACTAGAAACAGAACAAATGAAGCACCCCAGGGTTAGTAGAAGGAAAGAAATCATAAAAATTAGGGAAGAAGTAAATGTAAAAGAAACAAAGGAGACCATAGCCAAAATCAACAAAGCTAAAAGCTGGTTATTTAAGAAGATAAATAAAATAGACAAACCATTAAGCAGACTCATCTAAAAAGGGGGGATAAGAATCAAATCAACAAAATTAGAAGTGAAAATGGAGACATCACAAGAGATAACACAGAAATACAAAGGATCATAAGAGACTACAATCAGCAACTATATGCCAATAAAATGGACAACTTGGAAGAAATGGACAAATTCTTAGAAAAGTATAACTTTCCAAAACTGAACCAGGAAAAACAGAAAATCTTCTAAGACCCATCACAAGCACAGAAGTTGAAACCATAATCAGAAATCTTCCAACAAACAAAAGCCCAGGTCCAGATGGCTTCACAGCTGAATTCTACCAAAAATTTAGAGAAGAGCTAACATCTATCTTACTCAAACTCTTCCAGAAAGTTGCAGAGGAAGGTAAACTGCCAAACTCATTTTATGAGGCCACCATCAACCGAATACCAAAACCAGACAAAGATGCCACCAAAAAAGAAAACTACAGGCCAATATCACTGATGAACATAGATGAAAAAGTCCTTAACAAAATTCTAGCAAACCGAATCCAACAACATATTAAAAAGATCATACATTATGACCAAGTGGGCTTTATTCCAGGGATGCAACGATTCTTCAGTATTCGCAAATCAATCATTGTGATACACCACATTAACAAATTGAAAGATAGAGAAGAGGGAGGAATATGGAGGAGGAATAGGATGGGGAGACCACTTTCTCCCCCAGAAATTCATCGAAAGAACATTTGAACGCTGAGTAAATTCCACAAAAGAACTTCTGAATGCTGGCAGAGGACATCAGGCACCCAGAAAAGCAGGCCATTGTCTTCAAAAGGAGGTAGGAAATCATATAAAAGATAAAAAGAGATGCAAAAGAGGTAGGGACGGAGATCTCTCCTGGGAAGGGAGGCTTAAAAAAGAGAGAAATTTCCAGGCACTAGGAAACTCAGTGGGTGGCGAGCCTTTGAAACTCAGAGGGCAACATAACCGGGAGGAAAAATAAACGAATAATGAAAACGCACAGATTACTCGCCCAACAGTAACTCCCAGCAGAAAAGCAGCACAGATGCCTGCATCCGACACTAGCAAGTGGGGGTTGGGCAGGGAGGCGCCTGCTGCATTGCTTAGAGTGAGGACTGGGCCTGAATACCTGTGAGCATACTGATGGAGCTAATTTGAGATAGCAAAGCAGACTGTGGGACAGCTACCCCGCGAAAAGGTGAAAAGCCCTAACCTAAGACTCCACCAGACCTGCTCACAGAACAATGGACTGACAAGAGCTAGCTGGCTGTGGACAGCCCATCCCCCACCAAGACAGGCAGGGGAGGGCAGCCAGAGCAAAAAGGGGGCAATCGCAGCCCCAGTGAGGTGTCCGATACCAAACTGCACACAGGCTTCATTGCTAACGAAGACTTCTTGTGTTTCCGGCCGGTCTACATCCACCTGAGAAGGTGCACCAGTTGTACACCCAGAAAACTGAGTGGCAGGGACCGGGTAGGTGATAAGACCCAGCGACCATGCTTGCCAAACACCTGGTCACCTGAAGTGCTCGGACCGGGGAAGGGCACAAAGCACAGGCCCAATCAAGTCTGCGCCTTTGTGGAGTACCTGAGTACCTGAATCTGAGCGCCTTTGACCTGGGAAGTGCATGCAACCCAGCGCCAGCCTCAGACAGTTCCCGGCAAGCAACCGAGAGCCTGTGAAGGGTAGACTGGGACAGCACACATGCTGTGAGCGGGGGCAAGCCCAGTGTGCCTGAGACGCTGCAAGTGCTCCCCACAGACACCAGTGATATTTGTCTGCAGCGTTCCTCCCTCCCCACAGCACGACTGAACAAGTGAGCCTTAAAAAGTGTCCACCACTGCCCTCTAGTGTCAGGGCCGAAATTAGACAATGAAGAGACCAGCAAAAACAGAGGGAAGGTAAAACAGAAGCTGAAGAGACCAGAAAAAACAGAGGGAAGCAAAAACAGAAGCTAAACCAGAGGGAACCACCTTGGAAGTGACAGATGGAGAAGTCTTGAGGCTACTGCAAGAATAAAACTGAAAACCAGAGGCAGAGGCTTAAGCCCAAATCCTGAGAACACCAGACAACTCCTGACTCCAAAGAACATTAATTGATAGGAGCTCATCAAATGCCTCCATACCTACACTAAAACCAAGCACCACCTAAGGGTCAACAAGTTCCCGAGCAAGACATACCACGCAAATGCTCCAGCAATACAGGAAAACAGCCCTGAGCTTCAATATACAGGCTGCCCAAAGTCACTCCAAACCCACTGACATCTCATAACTCATTATGGACACTATGGCGCTGGATTACTGGACACTTCATTGCACTCCAGAGAGAAGAAATCCAGCTCCACCCACCAGAACACCGACACATGCTTCCCTAACCGGGGAACCTTGACAAGCCACCTGTCCAACCTCACCCACAGTGAGGAAACTCCACAATAAAGAGAACTCCACAAACTGCCAGAAGACGGAAAGGCCACCCCAAACACAGCAATATAAACAAGATGAAGAGGCAGAGAAGTACCCACCAGGTAAAGGAACAGGATAAATGCCCAAAAACCCAGACAAAAGAGGAAGAGACAGGGAACCTACCTGATAATGAATTCTGAATAATGATAGTGAAAATGATCCAAAATCTTGAAAACAAATTGGAGTTACACATAAATAACCTGAAGACAAGGATGAAAGTGAAAAGTGAAAGTGAAGTCGCTCAGTCGTGTCCGACCCTTAGCGACCCCACGGACTGCAGCCTACCAGGCTCCTCCATCCATGGGATTTTCTAGGCAAGAGTACTGGAGTGGCTTGCCATTGCCTTCTCCGCAAGAAGATGCAAGAAAGGTTTAATAAGGATCTAGAAGAAATAAAAAAGAGTCAGTATACAATGAATAATGCAATAGATGAGATCAAAAACACTCTGGAGGGAACAAACAGAAAAACGGAGGCAAAAGATGGGATAAGTGAGTTAGAAGATAGAATGGTAGCAATAAATGAAACAGAGAGGAAACAAGAAAAACTAATTAAAAGAAATGAGGACAATCTCAGAGACCTATCGCCCTGACATTAGAATCACAGGAGTCCCAGAAGAAGACAAAAAGAAAGACCATGAGCGAATACTTGAGGAGATAATAGTTGAAAACTTCCTTAAAATGAGGAAAGAAATAATCACCCAAGTCCAAGAAACCCAGAGAGTCCCAAACAGGATAAACCCAAGGCAAAATACTCCAAGAAACATATTAATCAAATTAACAAAGATCAAACACAAAGAACAGATATTAAAAACAGCAAGGGAAAAACAACAAATAACACACAAGGGGATTCACATAAGGATAACAGCTGATCTTTCAATAGAAACTCTTCAGGCCAGGAGGGAATGGTAGGACCTACTTAAAGTGATGAAAGAAAATAACTTACAGAGGGGGCATGGGAAGATGGCGGAGGAATAGGACGGGGTGGCCACTTTCTCCCCCACAAAATCAACAAAAGAACATTTGAACGTTGAGTAAATCCCACAAAAAAACTTCTGAATACCGGCAGAGGACATCAGGCACTCAGAAAAGCAGCCCATAGTCGTCGAAAGGAGGTAGGAAATAGATAAAAAGATAAAAAGAGACAAAAGAGGGAGGGACGGAGCTCCCTCCTGAGAAGGGAGGCTTAAAAAAAAAAAAGAGAGAGAGAGAGAGAGGTTTCCAAACACCTGGAAACACTGGCGAGTGGAACCTCAGAGGGCCGCATAACTGGGAGACAAAAGACATAAATAATTAAAACTCACAGACTAAGTGCCCAGAGGAAACTCTCAGCGGAGAAGCGGCGCAGACGCCCGCGCCCCTCACTAGCAGGCGGGGGCTGGGCAGGGAGGCACCGGCAGCAGCGCTTAGAGGGAGAGCCGGCGCCCGCGCTTAGAGGGAGAGCCAGCGCCAGCGCTTAGAGGGAGAACCGGCGCCCGTGCTTAGAGGGAGAACCGAGCTTGGGCGCCCCAGGGCAGACTGAGGGCTCGAACTTGGGATACCAGAGCAGAGGTTGCAGCTGAAGGGCAAGAGGGCTGGAAAAAGCCTGTGAAAAAGCCCCAAGCCAGCCCCGCCCACAGAACCGGGCGCTGAGCGGAGCAAGCCGGCAGTGGGCGGCCCTTCCCCCAGCCCCCGCCGACGTGGGAGGGGAGGGGAGCCAGCGCTGGGGCGGGGACAGCCACTGCCCCAGAGAGGCTGCCCCTGCCAATCTGCAGGCAGGCTTCCTTGCTGGCCAGGACTTCTTAGGTTCGGGCCGGTCGATATCCGCCTAAGAAACTGTGCTGGTTGTACTCCCAGAAAACCGAGCGGCAGGGACCAGGAAGGCGATAAGTCACAGCGACTGCACTCGCCAAACGCCTGGTCACCTGAGCTTCTAGGACCGGGGAAGGCACAAAACGCAGGCCCAGCCAAGTCTGCGCCTTTGTCGAGTACCCGAGGACCTGAACCTGAGCCGCTCAGACCTGGGAAGTGCATGCCACCCGCGGACAGCTTGCAGCAGAGCAAACTAAAGCCGAAGCAGCATAAACAGGGAAAGCACAGACACCTGGAGCGGGAGCATTCCCAGTGTAGCCGAGACACCACGAGCACTCCCCACAGACGCCAGGGATATTTGTTAGCTGTTCCTCCCTCCCTACAGCAGGACTGAATAGGAGAGCCGGGAAAAAAAAAAAAAAGTGTCCACCTCCGGATCCTGGTGTCAGAACGGGAATTAGACACTGAGGAGACCAGAAAACAGAAGAGGGAGAAGCCTTGAGCCTCCTGCAAGAATAAGACTGAAAACCAGAGGCAGAGGCTTAAGGCCAAATCCTGAGAACACCAGAGATCTCCGGTTCCAGAGACCATTAATTTATAGGTACTCATCAAAGGCCTCCATACATACACTGAAACCAGGCACAACCCAAGGGTCAACAAGTTTCAGTGAAAGACATACTATGCAAGCTATCCAGCAACACAGGAGAATAGCACTGAGCTTCAATATACAGGCTGCCCAAAGCCACCCAAAACCCACGGACATCTCAAACTCATTACTGGACACTTCATTGCACTCCAGAGAGAAGAAATCCAGCTCCACCCACCAGAACACCGACACAAGCTTCCCTAACCGGGGAACCTTGACAAGCCACCAGTCCAACCTAACCCACAGTGAGGAAACTCCACAATAAAGAGAACTCCACAAACTGCCAGAAGACGGAAAGGCCACCCCAAACACAGCAATATAAACAAGATGAAGAGGCAGAGAAGTACCCACCAGGTAAAGGAACAGGATAAATGCCCAAAAACCCAGACAAAAGAGGAAGAGACAGGGAACCTACCTGATAATGAATTCTGAATAATGATAGTGAAAATGATCCAAAACCTTGAAAATAAATTGGAGTTACACATAAATAACCTGAAGACAAGGATTAAGAAGATGCAAGAAAGGTTTAATAAGGATGTAGAAGAAATAAAAAAGAGTCAATATACAATGAATAATGCAATAGATGAGATCAAAAACACTCTGGAGGGAACAAACAGTAGAAAAACGGAGGCAAAAGATAGGATAAGTGAGTTAGAAGATAGAATGGTAGAAATAAATGAAACAGAGAGGAAACAAGAAAAACTAATTAAAAGAAATAAGGACAATCTCAGAGATCTATCGTCCCAACATTAGAAGCACAGGAGTCCCAGAAGAAGACAAAAAGAAAGACCGTGAGCAAATACTTGAGGAGATAATAGTTGAAAACTTCCCTAAAATGAGGAAAGAAATAATCACCCAAGTCCAAGAAACCCAGAGAGTCCCAAACAGGATAAACCCAAGTCGAAACACCCAAAGACACATATTAATCAAATTAACAAAGATCAAACACAAAGAACAGATATTAAAAACAGCAAGGGAAAAACAACAAATAACACACAAGGGGATTTCCATAAGGATAACAGCTGATCTTTCAATAGAAACTCTTCAGGCCAGGAGGGAATGGTAGGATATACTTAAAGTGATGAAAGAAAATAACTTACAGCCCAGATTACTGTACCCAGCAAGGATCTCATTCAAATATGAAGGAGAAATCAAAAGCTTTACAGACAAGCAAAAGCTGAGAGAATTCAGCATTCACCAAACCAGTTCTCCAACAAATGCTAAAGGACCTTCTCTAGAGAGGAAACACAGAATGAGTGTATGAACTCGAACCCAAAACAATAAAGTAAATAGAAACAAGATCATACTTATCAATAATTACCTTAAATGTAAATGGGTTGAATGCCCAAAACAAAAGACAAAGCCTGGCTGAATGGATACAGAAACAAGACCCCTATATATGTTGTCTACAAGAGACCCATCCCTAAACGAGGGACACATACAGATTGAAAGTGAAGGGTTGGAAAAAGATATTCCACGCAAATAGAAACTAAAAGAAAGCAGGAGTAGCAATACTCATATCAGATAAAATAGACCTTAAGACAAAGGCTGTGCAAAGAGACAAAGAAGGACACTACATAATGATCAAAGGATCAATCCAAGAAGAAGATATAACAATTATAAATATTTATGCACCCAACATAGGAGCACGGCAATATGTAAGACAAATGCTAACAAGTATGAAAGGGGAAATTAACAATAACACAATAATAGTGGGAGACTTTAATACCCAACTTACACCTGTGGATAGATCAACTAAACAGAAAATTAACAAGGAAATATAAACGTTAAATGATACAATAGACCAGTTAGACCTAATAGATATCTATAGGACATTTCAACCCCAAAGAATAAATTTCACCTTCTTCTCAAGTGCACACGGAACCTTCTCCAGGATAGATCACATCCTGGGCCATAAAACTAGCCTTGGTAAATTCAAAAAACTTGAAACAATTCCAAGCATTTTTTCTGACCACAATGCAATAAGACTAGATCTCAATTACAGGAGAAAAACTATTAAAAATTCCAACATATGGACACACTGCTGAATAACCAACAAATCAGAGAAGAAATCAAAAAAGAAATAAAAATGTGCATAGAAACGAATGAAAATGAAAACACAACAACCCAAAACCTGTGGGACAGTATAAAAGCAGTGATAAGGGGAAGGTTCATAGCAATACAGGCATACCTCAAGAAACAAGAAGAAAGCCAACTAAATAAACTAACTCCACACCTAAAGAAACCAGAAAAGAACGAAATGAAGAACCCCAGGGTGAGTAGAAGGAAAGATATCTTAAAAATTAGGGCAGAAATAAATGCAAAAGGAGCAAAAGAGACCATAGCAAAAATCAACAAGGCCAAAAGCTGGTTCTTTGAGAGGGTAAATAAAATTGACAAACCACTAACCAGACTCATCAAGAAACAAAGGGAGAAAAGCCAAATCAATAAAATTAGAAATGAAAACGGAGAGATCACAACAGACAACACAGTAATACAAAGAATCATAATAGACTACTATCAGCAATTATATGCCAATAAAATGGACAACTTGGAAGAAATGGACGAATTTTAGAAAAGTACAACTTTCCAAAACTGAACCAGGAAGAAGTAGAGAATCTTAACACACTCATCACAAGCACGGAAATCGAAACTGTAATCAGAAATCTGAAAGCAAACAAAAGCCCAGGTCCAGACAGCTTCACAGCTGAATTCTACCAAAAATTTAGAGTAGCGCTAACATCTATCCTGTTCAAACTCTTTCAGAAAATTGCAGAGGAAGGTAAACCTCCAAACTCATTCACTGAGGCCAGCATCACCCGAATACCAAAACCTGACAAAGACGCGACAAAAAAAGAAAACTACAGGCCAATATCACTGATGAACATAGATGCAAAAATCCTTAACAAAAATCTCGGAATCAGAATCCAACAACACATTAAAAAGATCACACACCATGACCAAGTGGGCTTTATCCCAGGGAGGCAAGGATTCTTCAATATCCGCAAATCAATCAATGTAACACACCACATTAACAAAATGAAAAATAAAAACCATATGATTATCTCAATAGATGCAGAGAAAGCCTTTGACAAAATTCAACATCCATTCATAAAAACCCTCCAGAAGGCGGGAATAGAAGGAACTTTCCTCAACATAATAAAAGCTATATATGACAAACCCACAGCAAACATTATCCTCAATGGTGAAAAATTGAAAGCGTTTCCCCTAAAGTCAGGAACAAGACAAGGGTGCCCACTCTCACCACTACTATTCAACATAGTTTTGGAAGTTTTGGCCACAGCAATCAGAGCAGAAAAAGACATAAAAGGAATCCAAATTGGAAAAAAGAAGTAAAACTCTCACTGTTTGCGGATAACATGATCCTCTACACAGAAAACCCTAAAGACTCCACCAGAAAACTATTAGAACTAATCAGTGAATATACTAAAGTTTCAGGATATAAAATCAACACACAGAAATCCCTTGTATACCTGTACACTAACAATGAGAAAATAGAAAAAGAAATTAAGGAAACAATTCCATTCACCATTGCAACAAAAGAATAAAATACTTAGGAATAAATCTATCTAAAGAAACAAAAGACATATATATAGAAAACTATAAAACACTGGTGAAAGAAATCAGAGAGGACACTAATAGAAGGAGAAACATACCGTGCTCGTGGATTGGAAGAATAAATATTTTGAAAATGAGTATATTACGCAAAGTAATTTATAGGTTCAATGCAATCCCTAGCAAGCTACCAACGGTATTTTTCACAGAGCTAGAACAAATAATTTCACAATTTGTATGGAAATATAAAAAACCTCGAATAGCCAAAGCAATCTTGAGAAAGAAGAACAGAACTGGGGGAATCAAACTGCCAAACTTCAGGCTCTACTTCAAAGCCACAGTCATCCAGAAAGTATGGTAATGGAATAAAGACAGAAATATAGATCAATGGAACAAAATAGAAAGCCCAGAGATAAATCCACACAACTATGGACACCTTATATTTGACAAAGGAGGCAAGAATATTCAATGGAGAAAAGACAATCTCTTTAAAAAGTGGTGTTGGGAAAACTGGTCAACCACTTGTAAAGAATGAAACTAGAACACTCCCTAACACCATACACAAAAATAAACTCGAAATGGATGAAAGATCTAAATGGAAGACCAGCAACTATAAAACTCCTAGAGGAGAACATAGGTAAAACACTCTCTGACATAAATCACAGCAGGATCCTCCATGACCCTCCCCTCAGAATATTGGAAATAAAAGCAAAAATAAACAAATGGGACCTAATTAAAATTAAAAGCTTCTGCACAGCAAAGGAACCTATAAGCAAGGTGAAAAGACAGGCTTCAGAATGGGAGAAAATAATACCAAATGAAGCAACTGACAAAGAATCAATCTCAAAAATATACAAGCAACTCCTGCAGCTCAATCCAAGAAAAATAAACGACCCAATCAAAAAATAGGCCAAAGTACCAAACAGACATTTCTCCAAAGAAAACATACAGATGCTAACAGACACAATAAAAGATGCTCAACATCACTCATATTAAGAGAATTGCAAATCAAAACCACAATGAGGTACCATTTCACGCCAGTCAGAATGGCTGCTATGCAAGTCTATAAGCAATAAATGATGGAGAGGGTGTGGAAAAAAGGGAACCCTTTAACACTGTTGGTGGGAATGCAATCCAGTACAACCACTATGGAGAACAGTGTGGAGATTCCTCAAAAAACTGGAAATAGAACTGCCATACGATCCAACAATCACAATCCTGGGCATACACACTGAGGAAACCAGAATTGAAAGAGACACGTGTACTCCAGTGTCCATTGCAGCACTGCTAATAATAGCCAGGACATGGAAGCAACCTAGATGTCCATCTGCAGAAGAATGGATAAGAAAGCAGTGGTACATTTACACAATGGAGAATTACTCAGCCATTAAAAAGAATAGATTTGAATCAGTTCTAGTGAGGTGGATGAAACTGGAGCCTATTATACAGAGTGAAGTAAGCCAGAAAGTAAAATACCAATACTGTATACTAACGCATATATATGGAATTTAGAAAGATGATAATGATAACCCTGTATGCGAGACACCAAAAGAGACACAGATGTATAGAACAGTCTTTGGGACTCTGTGGGAGAGGGTGAGGGTGGGATGATTTGGGAGAATGGCACTGAAACATGTGTATTATTATCTGTAAAACGAATCGCCAGTCCAGGTTGGATGCATGATACAGGATACTCGTGGCTGGTACACTGGGATGAACCAGAGGGATGGGATGTGGACGGAGGTGGGAGGGTGGTTCAAGATGGGGAACACATGTACACCCGGGGCAGATTCATGTCAATGTATGGCAAAACCAATACAATATTATAAAGTAATTAGCCTCCAATTAAAATGAATAAATTAAACAAATAAAATAAATTTTAAAAAAAGAAAAGAAAAAAAAAAAACCAAGAGTCCCTCCCCATCCCCACTGATCCCCTTCAGTGCCTCTGCACGTGTAGGGAAACCTTTTCTCCCCTAGCTGACCCTCAAGAACACTAACCCCCAACTCACCTCCATAACTCCTCCCCACTCGCTCCCCACTCCCACATCATACAGGGTTGCTCTGGTGTTCTTCTGGTCCACCTGGGTTCCAAGGCTCCCTGCCAGCATCCACTAGGTGCCCCAGATGCCTCACATTCTTGATAGTATCATTTGAAGGATAAAAGTTTAATTTTGATGATTCCAAATTGCCTGATTTTGTTTCCTTTGGTGCTTGCGCTTTTTGTATCATATCTAGGAAATCATTGTCTAATCCAGGATTAACATTTACATTTCTGTTTTCTTCTGAGTGCTTTATAGTTTTAGCTCTTATATTTAGGTGTTTTATCCATTTTTAGTTATTTGTTATATACAGTGTGAGGTATAGGTCGAAGTTGATTCTTTTGCATGTGAACATCCAGTTATCCCAAGAACATTTGTTGAAACATTATTCTTTGCCATTGAATGGCCTCTACACCCCTCACAATAATCAACTGACCATAGAGATACGGCCTTGTTTCATGACTCTCCGTTCTATTCCATTATCTGTCTATATACAATCCTTATGTCATTGCCATAATGCCTTGATTATTGTAGGTTTGAAGTGGGTTTTGAAATTGGGAAGCGTAAGTACTTATTCTTTCTCCACGCCGTTTTGGCTATCCCAGAACCATTTTAATTCTTATAATTCTAGGATCAGTTTGTTGATTTCTGGTGGAAAAGAGCAGTTGGAATTTTGATAGGCCTCTATTAGGGGAGTACTGCCATCTTAACACAATAGTAAGTCTTCCAACCCATAAATGTGATCTCCCGAATCCATAAAAATCTGAGCAAGCTCCAGGAGTTGGTGCTGGACAGGGAAGCCTGGTGTGCTGCAGTCCATGTGATCGCAAAGAGTCGGACACAACTGAGTGACTGAACTGAAGTGAAATTTCCACTTATCTAGACCGTCTTTAATTTCACTTAGCAATGTTTTGTAGTTTGTATTGTACAAGTCTTGAACGTGTATAGAGATCTATTTGCTCTTTGTATATGGCCTTGTATTCTGCAAACCTGTCGAGCCCCTGTATTAGATCTAATAGTCTCTGTGGTGAGAGGGTGGTTCTTTAGGATTTTCTATACACAAGGTTATATCATGGATCGACAAGAAGGCAGAGGAGTATACATCAAGAATATACCTGCAGACACAGAAGTGCATGCAGAACACCAGCTGAGCGCGGACAGGAGTACCTGACCAGTGGGAAAGAACATATAGAACCATGCAAAACTCGGTAGGATGAAGGAACTAGGGGGGAAAACGGGACTGTTAGTAGGGCTGGACCTGCCCTCGGTGGGTGGGGGAACTGAAGCAGGGGTCTGATCCCCACATCGGGGCAATTGTCTGAGTCAGAGGAGAAACATTTAAGGCTGAGAGTGAAACAGCTCATCTGTGGCAACCTAAATGTAATGAGAATCAGACATCCTTGCCGCATTCATACATACCCTAGATGGCGCAGTGGCTGGGAGCTGGAGTTTAGGCATTGTGGAGCAATCCCAGGGGAGGGCTGGTGTTGACTGCCTAGAGACAGGTGGAGGGGATGTGACGGAGGAGACTGTGGTGGGAAATGCCTGTGGAGGAAATCCGGGCAGCCATGGAAGTAAGATGATACTGCTGAGTCATGCGTAGGGTGTGGAGCCATCACCATAGCCTCTCGACCCCCACATGCCCGCTTTGGCATCTGAACAATAGAGAGGCTGGCCCATCAAACACCTGATGAATTGAATTACAGAGTAGGACTCCACCCAGGGTGCCCCTTTCAGTGTCTGATGCGCGAACAACAGAGAAGGACTTCAGGTAAAGAAGCCCTCTAAGTGCCTGAATGGGCAGAGCTATGGAGAAAGACTGGCCAAAGAGGCCTTCTGATCGCCAGCTACAAGAGGCTTGAAAAAGGACTCTGATAGGGCCATAACTCCTGCGGCGGAGGCAGTCCATGTCCCTGCACACTTGGCATCGCCAGGGTCCCCGCAAGCCAAGCTGCTGTGAAACGTTCACGCTCAACTCTCACTGGTGCAGAGCTGCCACAGGCAAAAAAAGTCTTATGTCTATGCATGCAGGGTCACTTCAGTAGTGTCTGACTCTTTGCGACCCCTGTGGACTCTGGCTTGCCAGGCTTCTCTGTCAGAGAGAGGGGTTCTCCAGGCAAGAATACTGGAGCGTGTTGGCCAATACTGGTTGCCATACCCTTCTAGAGCACTATAATTCCTGCTGCCCTAGCCGTCAACCCCCTGAGTACCTGGTGTTGCCAGAACACCTGCGACTCAAGCAGCCGAACCACCTCCACACCTGGCCCTCACAGGGGCAAACCCAAGTCCTCCAGGGCAGCCTCAGGAGCAAACCCCAGTGGAAGACCCATATACAGAGGTGGAAATAAAACCACAATTGAAACCCATGGGGAGTGCGACTAAGGAAGAAGACCCAAAACCCTCCCACCAGCTGTACAGGCTGCAGATTAAATCCACACGATCAACTAGGCAGACTCTGTGTCTGTGGAATATATAAAAGATCACTGAGAGCTCCCACAAAAGATTACGTCATCTGCAAATAGAATAGCTTTACTTCTTTTCCAAGGTAGATTCATTTTATTTCTTTCTCTTGCTTAATTCCCCTGTCCAGAACCTCCAGGACAATGTGGAATAGAAGTGGTTAAGAGATGGTATCCTTCTATTGTTCCTGATTTTCAGGGGAAGTACTTCTGCCTTTTATCATTAAGTACGATGATAGCTGTGGGTTTTTCATAGATGTTTTATATCAGATTGAAAATGTTGCCTTCTACTTCTAGTTTGAGTCTTTGTATCTTGAATGGATGCTGAATTTTGTCCAATGCTTTTTAGGCAGCTACTGAGATGATAATGTGGTTTTTCTCCCTTACTCTACTGATGTGGTATATTAACCTAATTGATTCTTAATATTAAATCAACAAGGACAAGGATTTTGTAAGGATTTTTCACTTTCATGCTGCTGCTGCTAAGTCGCTTCAGTCGTGTCCGACTCTGTGCGACCCCATAGACAGCAGCCGACCAGGCTCCGCTGTCCCTGGGATTCTCCAAGCAAGGACACTGGAGTGGGTTGCCATTTCCTTCTCCAATGTGTGAAAGTGAAATCGCTCAGTCGAGTCTGACTAGTAGCGACCCCATGGACTGCAGCCCACCAGGCTCCTCTGGCCATGCGATCTTCTAGGCAAGAGTACTGGAGTGGCTTGCCATTGCCTTCTCCGTTTCACTTTCACAGATGCTGCCAAAATGCTGTCCATCAGGAAAGCTGATGTCCATCAGTAAAGCAGGAGAAGTAAAGCTTGTTTACTACCTCGTCACATCATTCTTGGAGCAGACACTCTGATGCAGTGAACAGGATGCTTGGACCTTTGCTCATCATGGAGTTCACCAGTTGTGTAGGAGGGAGGCTGAGCACGGTTAGAAATGCAAAACAGTCGGGTCCCAGCCAGGACCAACAAGCCTGAGTGAAAAATGGCTCCCCACGGGGTCTCACCTCCTGGGGGTGTTGGAGGGTGAGGTGTGAGACGAACAGGCCATTGTGGCTGCAGAGATGGGAAGCACAACCACAGGAAGTAGAAGGTACTACAGGGGAGAGGGTTCCATTCGGCAACAGTGCAAGTCCTGCGTATGGAAGGACAAACCGTCCACCACTGCCCAGGGTGACCAACCGCAGCCTTTGACACAGATGGGGAGGATGCTACCCTGGCGACCCAGGCCTCAAACCTGGACCGAGGGGAGTCCCCTTCCTCAGATGTCCAGGAGGACGCTCCAGCCCCATTTTGGCCATGCCCACCGACTGCAGCTTTGAATACACAAGCAGCAGTGATTGGTTGTGGGGCTTGGGAAGCAAGGAATCCTAGAACACTCTGGGGAGCCCACGTGGAAAGCACAGGCTCAGGGTCTCACGGGGTAGAGGGACAGAGACCCAGATCAGACCAGGGCTCACACAGTTAGGTGCTGAGGTTGATGGGCAAGAGTTCACAGTGGGGGTCCTTGGCCTGAGCACTGGAGGACCAGTGGAACCCAGTCTCCAGGAGCGTTCGCTGCCCAGTAAACAGGCTGGAGACGCTTCCCCAGTCAGTGCCTGCTTCAGTGAGGTCACTCTAGGAGTCAGCTGGCATCCGTGGGCGAATCTCTGAGTTTGAGGCAATCAAGCGTCTGAGTTGCAGTGTCCTAAGCACTTCTAAGGTGCCACCTCACTTGAAGAAAACCCTGTCACCCCTGCAGGACCTTGAGTCCAGCTCTTTCTCTCAGAGACCCCCTCCATTTCCCCCCAGCCCTGAGGGAAGTGCCTTGGACGCCTGGTCTCGGTCTGGATTTTCTCTGGATCCTGGAGAGATGTTCAGTTCAGCCCTCACCGGGACATTAAAACAGACACCTATGTGTGGGCAGTAGAGAGGTCCTGCAGAATGCAGGGAGCGGGCAAGGTCCTCAGGGGATCATCTGAGGCAGCGCAGGTGCTCGCTGAGAGGCCACAAATGGGGTGAGGATGTAACTGAGGCCCTGTGAGCAGAGTTAGGAGAGGGCCTAAAGAGGATCCTGGAGTGGGAGGGAGGCCTGGTGGAAGGTGAGGGGAGAGGGTGGAGATTTGGGGACAGAGAGGATTTGTAGCAGCTGTCACCAGGAGAGGGACTCTGGAAAATGACAGATGATTAGAGGGATGTGAGACAGCAGTCATAGGCACAGTGAGCGGAAGACCTCTCCTCTCTCCAGAATTCAGTAGCCCACAGTGTGTGCTGAGACATGACAGAGAGGACCAGGTCCCTGGGACTCATTCTGTGGATCTGGGATTCACTCTGAACCTCCCGTGGGGCAGGATACAAAGTCGCCACGACCAGAGGTGACCAGGGTGGGTTAGGTCCATTCTGAGGACTCAGACATGGGGAATCAATTTCAGAACCCCTCAGCTCTCAGGCAATCCCCACCCCTGGGATGAATCTGCCTTCCTCAGGAGGACATCCTGGTGAATGCAGACTGCAGGGACAGCAGGACTGGAGGCCTCTCTCCCTTGGGGTTGACTGAACAGAGACTCAGTGCAAATGCCAACATCGCAGCCCAGAGGAAAAGATGTAGGGCTTTGTGTCCCAGGGTGCAGGCTGTAGGCTCTGGGGGAGGTGGGTGTAGCCTCCGAGCTAAAGGAGAGCTGTTTGATAGAGCTGCGTCTACTTAAAGAAGAGCATACAACAGGAGAGATGTGAGTTTAAGCTGGATTTGGAGTCTTCTCGGAACTACAACCCAGGACACAGCTCCTCCGTGAGCTCGGAGGAAACTGCTTGGAGGAGGTAGCAGAGAAATCAGTATGATTTTTGCCTAGGAAGCAGATGCACTCAAGCGTGCATATTGGTAAAAGATTAATGTGAAACACAGAGATCAGATGTCACAAGTTCATTATTTTCATGCTTTTCTGCGTGTGGAAGATGCAAGAATCTAGGGTCGCTGAACCTTTTCCTGAGGTATCTGTAAAAAAAATAAAGGCCAACTTGTCCAAAGCAGAGTGTGCCTCATACAGTTTTTCACCCTAAATTCCTTCAGAGTGTACTTCAGGTCAGCAACCACAGTGGTTACAACTTAACACTTGTAGAACTGGCTGTGAGTAATGCTGTTTGTCTTAAGGATAGGAATTCACCTGAGGCCAGATGTTCAAGCTGGATTTAGAAAAGGCAGAGGAACCGGAGATCAAATTGCCAACATCCTTTGGATCATAGGAAAAGAAAAAGAGTTCCAGAAAAACATCTCCTTCTGCTTTATTGACTAGGCCAAAGCCTTTGAATGCATGGACCACAACAAACTCCGGAAAATTCTGAAAGAGATGGGAATACCAGATCACCTGACCTGCCACTTGAGAAATATGTATGCAGGTCAGGAAGCACCAACAAGAACTGGACATGGAACAGCAGACTGGTTCCAAATAGGAAAAAGGATAACTCAAGGCTGTATATTGTCACCCTGCTTATTTAACTTATATGCAGAGTATATCATGAGAAATGCTGGACTGGAAGAAGCACAAGCTGGAATTAAGATTGCCAGGAGAAATATCAATAACTTCAAATATGCAGATGACACCACCCTTATGGCAGAAAGCGAAGAACTAAAGAGTCCCTTGAAGAAATTGAAAGAGGAGAGTAAAAAAGTTGGCTTAAAACTTCATATTGAGAAAACTAAGATCATGGCATCTGGTCCCATCACTTCATGGCAAATAGATGGGGAAACAGTGGAAACAGTGACAGACTTTATTTTGGGGGGCTCCAAAATCACTGCAGATGGTGACTGCAGCCATGAAATTAAAAGACGCTTGCCCCTGGAAGAAAAATTAGGACCAACCTAGACAGCATGTTAAAAAAAGCAGAGACATTACTTTGCCAACAAAGGTACATCTAGTCAAGGCTATGGTTTTCCCCGTAGTCATGTATGGATGTGAGAGTTGGACTATAAAGAAAGCTGAGCGCCGAAGAATTGATGCTTTTGAACCGTGGTGTTGGAGAAGACTCTTGAGTCCCTTAGACTGCAAGGAGGTCCAACCAGTCCATCCTAAAGGAAATCAGTGCTGAACATTCACTGGAAGGACTGATGTGGAAACTGAAGCTCCAATACTTTGGCCACCTGATACGAAGAACTGACTCATTTGAAAAGACCCTGATGCTGGGAAAGACTGAAGGCGGGAGGAGAAGGGGATGACAGAGGATGAGATGGTTGGATGGCATCACCGACTCAATGGACATGAGTTTGAGTAAACTCCGGGAGCTGCTGATGGACAGGGAGGTCTGGCATGCTACAGTCCACAGGTACTCAAAGAGCCAGACACGACTGCACGACTGAAATGAACTGCGAGTTGGAATTGACTAAGATGGCTAGGGTCTGTGTCCTCAGGTGTGACGTATTTGAGCTGTTTTGGGTTGCTGTCCAGGATGAGTGCTCTCTGAACTGTTCGTGGATCTCTGTCCCAGGCATGAAGTCTCTGAACTCTTTGGGAGGGTTTTGTCCAGAGGGTTGGGTCTCTGAGCTGTTCATGTATCTGCATATGAGAATAGTCTTAAGAGGAAGGCTGGATGGACCCCATTCCCATGGGTCTTAGAAGTAGACCTGTGATATCACACTGGCTGAGATTTCTACCATGCCTCCCTACAGAGATAAAAGCTTGTGGCCCCATCCTCAGGGAGGGAATGTCATATGCAGTACACAGGAGCCCGTGGTAATTATACTGATAAGAACAATACTTCCTGACATGACTACCACCCTTGATAGGGGCCCTGTGAAAAAACTGTGTACACACACTCACTCAGACAGTCTGCCCAACCCACGACAAAGAGGCCACCATTTGCAGATGGGAGCCCAAGGCCCAGTGCAGATGGAAGGTCTCGGCTCATGAGGACAGGAGGAACTGGATGCAGGCCTGGGTTCCTTGGAGGAGGCAGGGAAGACTCGGCAGAACCCTGGCCAGGTAGTGGGGGAGGGGGATGTTGCAACAGGGCCACAAGGACCCCGTGACTGTCTCAATGTCAGGATGTGTCTCTGTGTCTCCCCATCACATAACCAGCTTCTTACCTGATTTAGGGAATGTAATCAGCTCATTACCTGGGGATGTGGTGGCAGAAAACACAGGGGTGAACCTCCAAGCAGTTGGGGAGAAACCTCACATTCACCAATTTGCATGAGGCTCCACCGCAAATGCAGAGATCCCTGCCTCTATTTCCTCCATTAAAACACCCAGTGGCACTGAGGTCAGCAGGAGGGCAGTCAGGGTTGGACAGGTTGTGAGGGACCCTGTGTACAGCATGAGCCTCCCCATGACTTGAACATATCCACGTCTTGATCAGGGCAGAGGACCCTGATGTGTGCAAAGGGAGCATGATTAACACGCAGGCCACGGGCAACTGAGTCATTTCCTAGAGACAGTCCCTGGAGGGGACGGGGGGTGGAGCAGCTTTTCTCCTGTAGAGATAGGCACATCATCCAGTAGCAGGGCTGGGGGCCCATAGGTGGGTGCTAATTGGGATCCTTTGCTGCCAGAAACAGTCTCTCTGACCCTGTCCAATGTTCTAACTTTGTCTTTCTGCCTGCCATCTTTGTGCCTGTTACATCCTCCCTCTTTGTCTTTACGAGACTGACTGTGACCTCACTCATTCCATGAGGGTCATTTCTTGGTCTCTCCTGAGGGTATCATCAATTGACACGGATGTTCACTGGGAGCAGTAGGGGGGGATTCCCCTTGAGTGTAGGGGATTCCAGGAAAGGCATGTCCAACTGCACAAGGTCTGTGGTTTTCCTGGGATGAATCTAGAGCTCCTCAACAATCATTGTGTGATCGGGGACTCTGAAAGAACCCTGGGGCTTCTCTGGTAAGAAATCTCCTGTGGCTCAAGTCAAAGACCCCGCCAAGGCCAGAAGTCCCTAGGTGACCCGCCCCTCATAACCGCTCTCATCGGATCTCCTGGCTTTCCCTCCATCATGCTGTGACAGTCCCATAGACCTCCTCACTCTTTTCATACACACTACACTGAGTTCCACTCCCTAGTTTTTCCACTGGCCTTAACTCTGTCTGGGATACTGTTTGCCCAGGTAGGCATCTCCTCTAGGCTTTTGCTCAAAGTCACAATCTTAGAAGGAAAATCCCTGGCCACTCTTTCTAGATATCATCCCCTCTATTTCACTATCCCGGTTTAATGTTAATCACAGCAGTTATGAACAGCCGATAAATTACTTATCTTTTGGGGCTTTATGACCCCAACACAATGTAAGTTCCATGAAGCCAAAGTTGATTTTCTCTTTCCTAACACACATAGCTGTCTTGACAGAAACTGTGGAGAGGTTGAATGAATGTCGGAATGAATAAGCAAATTTAAACTTGTTGAGAGAGGTATAGCTACACAGGCTGAAGATTCTGCTAGGGAACATATTCAGGGAGGACAAGACGGTGACAAAGCCATGGTCTTTGTCTCAGCTACGCGGTGTCCTTGGGTCCCCTCGGAGTTGACCCCTTTCCTAACAGAATGGAAAGTCCTGTTGTCCTTCTCACATATTACTCGCAGTCAACGACAGAGGCCTTCCCCACTCCAGACATTCAGAGCCCAGTCCGAAAATTTCTCTCCCCTGCCCGCTGCGGGACTGCGGCTGGCCTTCCCCATTGAGACCTATTCTTTATTAAACAGGAAAGCACAAACAAGCACAATGCCCAGCACACAGAAAATGCTTTCAATGCTTCCTGATAGGACAGTGGCCACTACACAGAAGTAATCTTCAGTTTCGGAAGACATTTTTCTGAGTCCAAGATTGGAGCAATCGGTGGGGTTTTCATCCTAACTTTGCCTTTCCGCCCTTGGAGGATCACCCTCTAATGGTCCACCGGCATCTACATAGGCTGTTCCCCAGTCTCACCACCAAGGGGCGCGCGAGATGAAACAGTTCTGTCCTGGGATGTACCAGTAAGGGGTGCCGGTAAGATCACTCACTCTGGAAGGTACCATTCGAGAGGGCGTATTAAAACAAAGAGAGTACCTTTCCACCGCGTCGGGCATCGACCAGAGTTCCTAGCGGAGGCACCCATGGCACCACGGGATCCATCCCCATTCGCTGCATTCTGTCTTCCCGCTGCATTTGAGTCCAAGTGGACACCGGTATTAAGATGCAACTGTCCTCGTCTCGTTTCCAATTCCACCCCTTCTTTTCTACATGGTTACATCCAAGGGGGGACGGCTACGGAGCGAGATGGGCTGCCAGTTTGGGGCAAGGCGTCACGGAAGCGTTCTGGGCATTGATTGGTCACCGCGTGATCGCCGGAATTAGCTCTTCCAGGGCGCGAATAGGCGCCGGAAGTCCCGCGACTTCCGCCCTGCTTCGTCTCATGGCCAGTTCCAATTGGCTGGCTGGCTGTTAGAGGCACTGGGGCCGAAGACCTGGAACTGAGGGCGAGAGGCGTGTTGCGGTGCGCGGCTTTTTAGAGCATATAATTTTTCTCCAAGTTTTATTGATTTTCCCGAAGGGGTCGAATACCTGCCCTGGTTAGGGGCGAGGTTTGGCGCAGTCTCTGGCTGTGCATGGTGACGGCGTTTCAGTCTTGTTTAGCTCTCGCTCAGTCTGGATCTTGTGGCAGCCCACGGTCATTCACACAAATGCATGCAATTCATGTCCAGAGAGAGGTCTCTGAGTGTGCTGTCTCTCCCTGGAGAGTAACCAGTGTCAGGGAGCCTGGGCTTGTGTATCGCTACGTGTGGCAACACAGGTGCTGTTTGGTTACTTTTGATCTCCTTGAGCCTTTGGGCGGAGTTGTGAGTGGTGGGATATTTGATCTGAGTGGATTTTGTGAACCATAGTACAGAGCCCCTAGGATGCGTGTGCCTGTATTCCGGGGTGTGCGGTTTTGGAGCTTTCGGTGTGAGATCTCTGTGTAGGCGTGTGCACCTGAGATTGTGAGAGCTCAGAGTTTTTGATACTGGGCACTAAGTTGTGATGTCTCTGAGCTGCTTTAAGAATGGGTTTGTCTAAAGGTGTAAACTATCAGCTGCTTGGGGATGTGTACACAGGGTGCAGGTTTTCCATTTGCCTGGCGACTTTATCTAAAGATTATATGATGATGTTCTTGACTTATTAAAAGTTCTGTCTTTCCGTTTTGTGTTTTTGTATTAGATTGGTAAGTGTCGAGCGTTTTGAGACTCAGTCTCCGTGATGTGAAGTATCTGTGCAGTTCTCATTTGTTTCTGTCTGGAAGACTTTGGTCTGTTTGGAGGGTCTTTGTCACAGTGTGTATGGTTATGGTCTCAGTTGTGTTTGAGGGTCTGAGACGAGTTGTGTGCTCACTGTGCAGAGATGCAGTGAGCTCTTTTTGGTGTCTCTGGGTATCTATCTGAGCTGCTTGGAGTCTTTGTGTCAGAAAGAAAACCTCTTATGTTCTTGGGTGTTCTTGGAGCTCTCTGTCCAGGAACTGAGGGTTTGAAAGCTGGCAGATATGATTCCAAGGCCTGGAAACTGACATGCTGACTGTGTGTTCTTGAGCATATCAGTTGTCTCCTGGAATCTCAGTATGTATCATAGTTGTTATAATGGAGCCAGTGCGCATCTTGGAGGGTACCTGTGCAGGTTAGCAATGTGTGTTGCCTGGCTCGAGACTGTCCTTCAGCAAATATTTTCTGAGCACCTGCCATATACCTGAGCAATATTGGAGGAGTTTGTGACAGGACAGAACTGACCAAGTCTCCTTTCATAGACTTGGTGGTCAGTAAATAAATCAAGGGTGGCAGGAACTATGAAGAAAGATAATGGTAGATCAGGGGAAAGGATATATGTGGGTATGATGTTATTATTTTATTCAAGGTAATGAGGGAAAGTCTCCCTGAAAGATGGCAAGTAAGCAGAGATCTGGAGGAAGTGAGGGAGCAGGCCATGGGGTTATCTAAGGGAAGAGCATTCCAGGCAGAAAGAACAACAAATGCAAATGTCCCGGCATAGAAATCTACTTGGCGTGCCCTTGAATGTCAAGGAGTCGTGTGATGCACTGGGTTTGGCATGTAGCACTCATTGAAAGCAGTCTGGTTGCTGCTGTCTCTGTTTCTCCCACAATTTGCGATCATCTGCATTTCACAGATGAAGGACTGAAGGCTCCAACGTGTGCCCTGCACCTTCTCTCCTACCTATCCCTGAAATTAGGAGTGAAACCTTCTGGTCCATCATGAGAGAGAGAGAGAGAGTTTGAGCATCCCAGCTGCAGGGATGTCACACTGAATGTCACCCAAGCAGCAGAGATGAGTTATAATGTGGGAATCATGCCTCGTAACATTGGTACTCTTGATGGAAGGCAGGACTTAAGAAGGGAAAAGGAACTGGGGCAAAGAACAGAGGCAGGAAGGAAGCTGGAGGACAATGAGAAAAACAAAAACGACTGGCTTCATCACATTGCTTGGGTTTGGCCCAGTTCACGTTGATTGACTGACTGTATTAGGACATATTCACGTTTTCCTGTCCCTACCCTTTCTTTCCCTTCCCTTTTTTTGTGCCTGAGCAAGTCAGTCCTAAAGCCATTAGGTGCTGCCAGGCAAGGCATGTATATGTGTAAAGGGGCATCCCTGCCTGGAGAGTCAGAGCCCAAGGTGGAAAGAAAGATGTCCCTGGGGAATGGGTGGGAAGGAGGCTGTTTCATGGATTCTAGCTTGAGTGAGGTGTGGAAGTCAAGGGCAAGGGATGGTTCTGCATAGATTGTGAGGAGGACCCTTTTGTGGAAGAGGGATCACCTACATGCTTTGGGATTCATCAACTCAGCAAATACATAAGAATGCTGAAAGCCACGTCTGTCATTTTTGGAAAAGGGAATTTCCATTATGGAAAGGAAGTAAACTAGAACAAATTCTGAGGAATTCTACTGGAATTAAAGGTCTCCATGCAAACTACGTTTATTCGATAGGTGTGCATATGTGGCTAGACTGATGTATGACTCTAGATGTGTGTCTATGTGTTTCTCTGTGTGTGATTGTGTATACACATATATTCCCAAGTTAGTGGAAACAGCAGCATTCCAATGGCAATAATTACACCAGTCCCCAGATCCTAGCTTCTGAACACCTTTTTCCACTAATTGATGGGTTCCCAGGCTGAGGAAGGAAAGGATAAATGAGCCTGGTTCACCTTGTCATGTCAGTAATAAGGGAAAGTTCAGGAATGATGGGGAGATATCAGAGGGACACAGAATGTAGCTTGAGGGCTCTCCCACAGGAAACACTCAGGACTCTCTTATTTTTTCCACCTTTTTTGAGGAATTATTGACTGATAACCTGTAATTTTAAGATGCCAATGGGATGATTTGATACACACATATTTGGCAAAACGATTACCACGGCAGGGTTGGCCCTCTATCCCCTCACATAATCCTTTTTAAAAATTGTTGAGGAAATAACATCTGAGATCTACCCTCTTAGCTTTCACTGTATTATACAGTTTTGTTCATTATACTCACAATACTATACATTGGATCCACGTAACTTATTCATCTCATACCTGGAAGTTTGTACCCTGTATTCAGCATTTTCCCCAGGCCCTGGAAACCACCATTCTAAACTCTTATTTCTGTAAGTTTGATTTTTTAGATTCTGCATATAAGTGAGAACATACAATATATGTCTTTCTGTCTTTCACTTTTTTCACTTAGCATAAAGACTTTGAAGTCCATTCATGTTGTTGCAAAAGGCAGAATTTTCTTCTTTCTGACCGAATAATATTCCATTGTATATATCGCCACATTTTCTTTTGAAATTAATTCACTTTAATTTGAGGATAATTACTTTACAATATTTTGAGGTTTTTGTCATACATCAGCATGAATCTGCCATAGGGATTCATGTGTCCCTCCATCCTGAACCCCCCTCCCACTTCCCTCTCCACCCTATGCCTCTGGCTTGTCCCAGAGTACCGGCTTTGGGTGCCCTGCTTCATGCATGGAACTTAACACTGGTCATCTATTTTACATATGGTAATGTACGTGTTTCAGTGCTATTCTCTCAGATCATCCCACCCACTCCTCCCACTGAGTCCCAGAGTCTGTTCTTTACATCTGTGTCTCCTTTGCTGCCCTGCATGTATGGTCATTGGTACCGTCTTTCTAAATTCCATATATATGCATTAATGTACACTCTTTCTCTTTCTCTTTCTGACTTACTTCACTCTGTATAATAGGCTCCAGGTTCATCCACCTCATTAGAATTGACTCAAGTGCGTTCCTTTTTATACTTGAGTAATATTCCATTGTATCTGTACCACAACTTCCTTATCCATCCGTCTACCAGTGGACATCTAGGTTGCTTCCATGTCCTAGCTATGGTAAACAGTGCTACAGTGAACACTGGGGTACATGTGTCTATTTCGCTTCTGGTTTCCTCGGGGTGTATACCCAGCAGTGGGATTGCTGGGTCACATGGCAGTTGTATTCACAGTTTTTAAAGGAATCCCACACTGTTCTCCATAGTGGCTGTACCAGTTTGCATTCCCATCAACTGTGTTAGAGGGTTCCCCTTCCTCCATACGTTATCCAGCATTTGTTGTTTGTAGACTTTTTGATCGGAGAAGGCAATGGCGAGCCACTCCAGTACTCTTGCCTAGAAAATCCCATGGATGGAGGAGCCTGGTAGGCTGCAGTCCGTGGGGTCACTAAGGGTCGGACACGACTGAGCGACTTCACTTTCACTTTTCACTTTTCACACATTGGAGAAGGAAATGGCAACCCACTCCAGTGTTCTTGCCTGGAGAATCCCGGGGACAGGGGACCCTGGTGGGCTTCTGTCTATGGGGTCACACAGAGTCGGACACGACTGAAGTGACGCAGCAGCAGCAGCAGACTTTTTGATAGTGGCCATTCTGACCGGTGTCATCACGTTTTCTGTATCCATTCATCCCTCCATTGGCACTTAATTGCTTACAACTTTTGGTTGAAGCTGCAAAGTAGATTTCAGGTTAGTCTTAATCCTTCAGCATAGTTTTTCAGAATCATTTGGCTATTCTAGTTCATTTGCCTTACCACAGAAATGTTATCATCACTTAGTCTATATGTATACAAAAGTCCTGCCAGGATTTCTGACTGGAATTGTATGAAATTGATGGATCTGTATGGGGACTACTGACATCCTGATTATATTGAATTTCTCCATCCGTGAACACGCCATGTGCCTCCATTTTGATAGGTCTTATTTAAGGAACCACATTGCATTACCTTTTCTGACATTGTTTTATCAATTCTAATTCTCGTATATCAAATTCTGAACATCTGATTCTGATGAAGATATGAAAATAGTAGTCCGAAATTCATCAGTAATGCTTTATTTCTTATGTAGTTTTAACATTGCCCGTTTATTGTGTTTCTTATTTTTTTCCGCTAATATTCATGACTGTTTACTCCAAGGGTGATGGTATGGGTATTTTCTGGGGTAAATGGTGAGAAGATGTTCAGCTGTGTTTTGGGATGGAGAGTCTGAGGACAGGGGCACAGGGGAGAGAGAGTCGGGTTGGGGGAGGTGACAGCGTGGGGGCAGGAACAGGGGGATAGTAGTACAAGTGGAAACAGAAGTGAAGAGACACAAGAAGAAGAGCTCCCCTTCTGGACCGTGCTTAGCTCTCCGTAGATATACGCATAATGAAGTCTTTGAGTACTCATAGCAACACTGTGAGGTGAGCATGTTTAATGCTGTCATCCCTTTCAGCAGCTGAGGAGAAGAGACACGTAGGCGTTGATGGGTGAATGAATCTGCACAAAGTCACCTAGCTGGCAAGAGCTGAGTCACACTGGTGCCCAGGCCAGAGAGAAACAGCCAGGTGTGGTGTCTGACCCCCAATCTGGAATACAGTGCACTGCCTGGTGTACTCTGGATCAAAAGGCAGATCAACATCTCCATCCGCGTGAAACATTACTGTGGATCTGTGTATGGATTGAACACAGTGTATCCTAAGTGCATGAAAGACCATGGGGTGTCATGTCAACATGCACTCATCACAGAGAACAGTTCTTGGTCCATTCCGAGGTCTAAACAGTGTTTCCTCTGACCAACATGAGTGGAGCACCCTCATCATTATGGAAAGTAGCATAGCCATAGTGATAAACAGATAGAACAACAGATACAATATCATGAAGACATTACCTCCCCCATCTCATAATTCTCTTAAATGCAGAGAACAAAACCTGGAAGGCAATAGACCACATACTAAGTTTTTTTTCTCTTAAGTGTGGCATTCTGGATAATTTCCAAATAACATTTTCTTAGTATTTTAATTTGTTGTATCTTCATTGTTACATAGGCAGTTTTTCTATTATAATTGAAAAATGGACTTTCTGAAGATTCATTCTCCTCAGGTATCTTGAGGTTTCAGCATAAAAGGGTTGTGTTTTTATCCCTGCCAGGTGAAAACCCAATCGGGACCCTGAAGTCAGAAGTAATATCGTTGGTACAGTAGGTGGGGGGCTGTGGGGAGTAGAGAGTTCCTGATGAAAGGCTAGCTAAGCCTGCAAGCGTTGTGAAAAAGGTCACTGACACTATAGGCCCAAACCAAACAACAGCTCACAGGTCCCAAGGAAGACACTGGTGTTCTATCCACGGAAATTTCTTTGTTAGGACTTTCAGACCTTTGCTCTTTTGTCTCCCATGATGCAGTGGGGCAGCTTGTGGCACTTATAAGAGTCCTGCTTTGACCCAGGTTGTGGATCAGAGTCACAGCCTCCCCTGCAGCACAGCCCCCTTTGTGGGTGATCTGGAGCCCTTTTTGTGATGTCTGGGAGTCAACAGATTCCGAACAGAGAGGAGAAAAAAGATACATAGCGCGGAGGGTACATGCACCCACGCTGTGCATGTGGTGCTAGAGATGTGCTCGAGATGCAGGTGCAGCTTGTTACAGGAACCAGTTGGGGCTGAGCGGAGTTGGATTCGGGGACTCAAGGAAGAAATGTGGAAGTGAATGTAAATGGAGAAAACACATTGAGAGGGGTAAACACCTACAACTCCCAATTCTGTACCAGGGTAGCGTGCTCCATTTTGTTGTGAGAAGACTCCCTGGTCCGAGCTCTGGGAGGGAGTGATGAGCGTTCTAATGACCCATCATCAACGCTACGCAGGGGCACTGAGAGTGTGAAGACATTAAGTCTCAACCTTTAGCACTGACAGACACAGAAAGCTTCTTAGCCCTGCTGAGAGTGGGGTTGTGGCACCTTAGGGAAGCTCAAAGGTAGGGTGGTGGTGGTGGTTGTTCAGTCGCTCAGTCGTGTCTGACTATTAACGAGCCCATGGACTGCAGCCAGGCTCCTCTGTCCTACACTATCTCCCTGGGTTTGATCAAATTAATGTCCATTGGGTTGGTGATGCTATCTAACCCATCTCACTCTCTGTCTACCCCTTCTCCTCCTGCCTTCGATCTTTGCCAGCATTAGGGTGTTTTCCAATGAGTCAGCTATTTGCATCAGGTGGCCAAAGTATTGCAGCTTCAGCATCAGTCCTGCCAGTGAGTATTCAGAGTTCATTTCCTTTAGGATTGGCCGGGTTATTCTCCTTCCTGTCCGAGGGATTCTAAAGGCTCATCTCTCTAGCACCACAATTCGAAGGCATCACTCAGCATCACTTAATGATCCAACTCACACATCTGTACACGACTCCTGGAAAAACCATAGTTTTGACTCTGCAGACCTTTGTCACCAAAGTGGTGTCTCCGCTTTTTAATATGCGGTCTGGGTTTGTCATGGGCTTCCCCGGAGGCTCAGCGGTAGAGAATCTGTCTGCAGTGCAGCGGAATTAGGACACCTGGGTTCAATTCCTGGGTCGGGAAGTTTCCCTGGAGGAGGGCATGGCAACCCACTCCAGTAGTCTCGCCTGGAGAATCCCCTGGACAGAGGAGCTTTGTGGGCCTTGGTCCATGGGGTCGTAAAGAATGCACTGAGAGACATCACCTCCCACCCAGAATCTCTGGCCAGTGGGCTGTCTCTCTAGCTTTACTCATCTCAAGTAAATTCTGTTCCCTGGCCTCAGAAGCCACATAAGATAACAAAGGAAACTTGACACAGTGGTGCTTTAAGCAGCGATTTCATGCTAGATCTTTATTCGTTTGGGCCAAATGACTACAGGGAATGAAGTGGGGTAGGGTGAAGAAGGAAATGAGATGATGAATTTATTGCCCCGGCCACCTCCCTGCCCCTCAGATAGCCGACTTCAGTAGGGTTGGCTGGTGTCAATGCCTTGTGTATAGGCTCACTTGTAACAACATCCTGTGTGTGGTATGAGCAACTTGGTGGGCAAATCAGACAGCCTGGCCAAATATTCATTTCTCAGATTGGATGGAGGGAGAAAAAAGAATGATGAACCATGGGTTCGTTGTGAGTCAGTTTCTAAAATCTCAGTATTTCTTCAGAAGGGGTGTGTGTGTGAATTCTTTTCTTTATCTGAAGATTGGCTTTCTAGGTGAGGAAATATCGTCATGAGACACTCCTTGTGACATGTGAATAGAGGTTGGCAGCGAATTGGATTAAGGTCATTTTCCAAGTGTTTCACACCAAGTGTTTGTTTAAGAGGATAGCAGTGGCCTTAAAGAACTGAACTAAGTGGTTGAAATACAGGTTTCAATTCCTGAAATGTTTCTTGGACTCTTTCTGGGATGTGTGTTCATCCTAGCCACTGGTCACAGGCAACTCATAAACTCATAGGATTTGAACCGCGTCTTCCTAATGTGTTTTGTTTCCTGCCCTTGAATGTGGTGGAGGCCGCAGTTCTGGTGATTAAAGTTCCTAAGTAACAGTTCTCTGAGAAAAGTAGCTGTCTAGAAAGGAGCAGTGCCTGGGAAGCTGCTCCAAAGTTTTAATATAGCCTGTGATGTAATTTTTGTTAGCTTCACTCAAGATATGATTATTCAAAGAATATAGAGATGCACCTACTTCGGTATCTACCATTGGATTTTTCAAATGAACATACAGTGAGATTGGCCCGGTTGTCTTTCTTATTATTTGTTTATTTATTGTTGGCTGCATTGAGTCTTTGTTGCTGCACGAAGGCTTTCTCTAGTTGTGGAGGACTACTCTCTAGTGGCGGTGCATGCGCTTCTGATTTCAGAGACTTCTCTTGTTGCGGAGCATGGACTCTAGGCTCAAGGGCTTCAGTCGTCGGATCAGGTGGGTTCAGTACTTGTGACACACAGTCTTAGTTGCCCTGCGGCACGTGGAATCTTCCTGGACTAGGGACTGAACGCCTGCACCATTGCACTGGCAAGTGGGTTCTGTTTTATTTTTTAAATCATTAATTTATTTTCATCGGAGAATAATTACTATATGACATTGTGATGGTTTTTCCCATATATCAACAAGAATCGGCCCCAGGTATACATGTATCCTGCCCTCCTGAACCCCCATGCCACCTCCCTCCCCACCCTATCCCTCTGGGTTGTCCCAGATCACTGGCTTTGGGTGCCCTGCTTCATGCATTGAACTTGCACTGGTCATCTCTTTGACATATGGTAATGTATATGTTTCACTGCTATTCTCTCAATTCATCGCACCCTCGCCTTCTTTTACCGAGTTGAAAAGTGTGTTCTGTACGTCTCTGTCTCCTTTGCTTCCCTACATGTAGAATCATGGCTACCGTCTTTCTAAATTCCATATATATGCATTAATATAAGTATTTGTGTTTCTCCTTCTGACGTACTTCTCTCTGTATAACAGGCTCCAGGTTCATCCACCTCATTAGCACGGATTCAAATGCATTCCCTTTTATAGCTGAGTAATGTTCCATTGTGTATATGCACAACTTCCTTATCCATTCATCCGCCGATGGACATCTAGGTCCTTTCCATATCCTAGCTATTGTATATAGTGCTGCTGTGAACATTGGGGTTCATGGGTATGTTTCACTTCTGGTTTCCTCAGGGTAGTATGCCCAGCAGTGGGACTGCTGGGTCGTGTGGCAGTTCTATTCCCAGTTTTCTAAGGAATCTCCACTCTGTTCTCCGTAGTGGCTGTTCCAGTTTGCATTCCCACCAACAGTGAAAGAAGTTTCCCTTTTCTTCACACCATCTCCACCATTTATTGTTTGTAGATTTTTTGGTGGTGACCATTCTGACCTGTGTGAGATGACACCTCATTGTGGTTTTGATTTGCAGCTTTCTAATAACGAGTGATGTTGAGCATCTCTTCACTTGTATGGTAGCCATCTGTATGTCTTTGGAGAAATGTCTGTTTAGGTCTCTTGCCCACTTTTTATGGGGTTGTTCGTTTTTCCGGTGTTGAGCTCCATGAGCTGCTTGTATATTTTGGACATTCATTCTTTGTCAGTTGTTTCATTTGCTATTATTTTCTCCTGTTTTGAGGGCTGTCTTTTCACCTTGCTTATAGTTTCCTTCATTGTGCAAAAGCATTTAAGTTTAATTTGGTCCCTTTTGTTTATTTGTGTCTTTATTTCCATTACTCTGGGAGGTGGGTCATAGAGGATCTTGCTGTGATATATGTCAGAGAGTGTTCTGCCTGTGGTTTCCCTTAAGAGTTTTATAGTTTTTGGTGTTACATTTAGGTCTTTAATCCATTTTGAGTTTATTTTTGTGTATGGGGTTAGAAAATCTTCCAGTTTCATTCTTTGACACGTGGTTCAGCATTTTACCCATCATCACGTGTCAAGAGACTTTGTTTACACCATTGTATATTTCTGCCTCTTGTGTCAAAGATAATGTGTGCATAGGTGTGTGGATTTATCTCTGGGTTCTCTGTTTTGTTCCATTGATCTATAGTTATGTCTTTGTGCCAGTACCATAATACTTGATGACTGTAGCTTTGTAGTATAGTCTGAAGTCAGGAAGGTTGATTCCTCCAGTTCAATTCTTCTTTCTTAAGGTTGCTTTGGGTATTTGGACTCTTTAGTGTTTCCATACAAACTGTGAAATTATTCGATCTAGTTCTGTGAAAAATACCTTTGGTAGTTCGACTGGGATTGTCATGAATCTATAGATCGCTTTGGTTAGTAGAGTCATTTTCACTATACTGATTCTTCCAATCCAAGAACATGGTACATTTCTCCATCTATTTGTGTCATCTTTGATTTCTTTCATCGTTTTTTTTTTATAGTTTTCTGTATGCAGGTCTTTTGTTTCTTTACATAAATTTATTCCTAAGTATTTTATTCTTTTCATTGCAATGGTGAATGGGATCATTTCCTTAATTACTCTTTCTGATTTTTCCTTATTAGTTTATAGGAATGCAAGGGTTTTCTGTGTATTAATTTTATATGGCATGCACATTCTTAACCACTGGACCACCAGGGAATTCCTGGCCTGCTTGTCTTTCGGTGTGCAGCTCTCTGAGCTCTGACACAGAGAGAGATTCCAGTGATCACCACCATGACCAGGACTCAGGCCACATCCATCACCCTAAAAATTCCCAGGTGCTGCCCCTTTCTGGTTTCCCCTCCCACAACCCAACCCCTGGCACAAGGATCTGTCCTCCTTCACTACGTTTTGTCCTTTGCAATTTTAAAATTCCTTACATATCCTGACTATAAGACCTTTCTCAGATCTGTGATTCACAAACATCTTTCCCCTAATAACAAATAGCTTCCCTTTTCATTACAGGAGACATGAGTGATGAAATCTACTTTTCCTCCCCACACTCAGAGCCCAGTGTTGCGTAGCCAGCAAGTGCATGTGAGATTCTTCAGCAGTGAAAATAAATTCTGCTGTCTGTCAGTCTGTGCTCTCAACTAGTCCCGAAGGCTGTATTTCTGCAGAAATCCACGAGTATTCTGCAGAGAGAGGCACTTGAGAACTAGTATATTTATTGGAGTCTGAACTTGTGATCTCATCAGAGAGCTTCAGAGCTTAACCCATCTTGCAGGACTTGTCTCCCAGCTCCAAGGGAGCTTTTCTTCTTGAAACTCAGAGGCATGAATTTAGTCAGTGTGGGCACGTTTAGCAGGACTAACATGGCATTTCAAGGTTGTCCATCCTTTTACCAGATATCAGACCACATTCAATATATTTCTTTCTGTCACCTTATTTACTCTTCCTTCAAAGACCCATCATTTTGGAAGGTTTCAACCCTAATTGCTGAGGTGAGAAAGCAGAGGACAGAGAAGTTAGGGGTATGCTCAGAGTCATACAGGCCACCAGAAAAAAAGGACACACAAAGCTCAGCATCCTCCATTCAGCGACCTCACTCCTTATTTCTTCATTAAAGTTGCGATGCGTTCATGCATGCTAAGTCACATCAGCCATGTCCAACTCTTTGCAACCACATGACTGTAGCCCGCCAGGCTCCTCTGTCCATGGGATTCTCCAGGAAAGAATACTGGAGTGGGTTGCCATGCCCTTCTCCAGGGGATCTTCGCAACCCAGAAATCCAACCCAGGCCTCCTGCAGCTCCAGCATTGCAGGAGGATTCCTTACTGCTGAACCACTGGGGAGGCCCAAAGTTGACATGTGATATTATATTTGTTTCAGGTACACAACAGAGTGATTCCATATTTTTAAACATTATGAAATGGATTGCTACCATATGTTTGGTTGCCATGTGTCACCACAGAGATTTATTGCAAGATTATTGACTATATTCCCTGTATGTACATTCCATTCCCATGACTTCTTTTATAACTGGAAGTTTCTATCTCCTAATCCCTCTCTGTTTTACACATCTCCCTACTCCCTGCTCCTCTGATAACCACCAGTTTGTTCTCTGTTTCTCTGACTCTATTTCTGTCTTGTTTCCCGTGTTCTCTTATTTTATATCAGAAGTTCCACATGTAAATAAAACTGTGAGGTATTTGTCTTTCCCTGTGTGCCTAGTTTCACTTGGCATCATACCCTCTACATCCATCCATGTTGTCGACAATGACAAGATATCATTCTTTTTTTACTGCTGACTCATATTCCACTGTGTGTGCGTGTGTGTGTGTACACCATTTCTTCCTTTTTGATTCGTCTATCGATGGGCACTTAGGTTCCTTCCATATCTTGTATCCCCTTGGCTGTAAATAACGCTGCAGTGAACAGAGGAGCACATATATCTTTTGTGACTAGTGTTTCTTCTATTCTTGAGAAAAATACCGAGAAGTAGAACTGCTGGATCATATCGTAGTTCTAGTTTTCAGTTTTTGAGGAAACCCTCATTGTCTCCATAGTGGCTGCACTAATATACATTTACACCAAAACTGCATGAGGGTTTCCTTTTCTCTACATCTTTGACAACATTTCTTACTTGTTGTCTTTTTGATAATAGCTACTTGAGAGGTATGAGGAAGTACTTCACTGTGGTCTTGATTTTCTAATCCCTGATGAGATGTTGAGCATCTTTTCATATGTCTATTAGCGATCTGTATCTCTTCTTTGCAGAAATGTCTATTCAGTGCTTTGCCCCATTTTAAAATCGGGTTTTGGGTGTTTTTCCCAATACAATCCATGAGTCCTTTAGTTCTTTTGGGTATCTACCTCTTTTCGGATGTGCATCACTTGCTCATATCTTCTCCCACTCAGCAGGTTGCCTTTTCCTTTTGTTGATGGTTTCCCTTGCTGTGTAAAAGCTTTTTAGTTTGATGAACTGCCATTTCTTTATTTTTGCTTTCGTTGCTCTTGCCTGAGGAGACATGTCAACAAAACTATTGCTAAGACCTATGTCAAAGAGTGTACTGGCTACGTTTTCTTCTAGGAGCTTTATGGTTTAAGGTCTAACAATTTTGTCTTTAATCTTCTGTTGCTGTTGTTTATTTTTGAATGTTGTGTAAGAAAGGGGTCCAGTTTTCCCATAAGCATTTATTGAAGAGAGAGCATTTTCCCTGATGGATGTTCTTGGCTCCTTTGTCACAGACTAATAGACCATAGGAGCGCAGGTTTATTTCTGACAAGCATCCCCAACTGTACCCTCCGTAAAGGCTGGGGTGAAGTGAGAAGACCCGGTGACTTCAATGTCCGTCCACAGCTGCTGGCACACCAAGTCTGGATAAGGTACGTCATTGATGCTAGCCACAATGCACTGGGGCAGGGATGGTCATCCCCACCTGGCACAAGTTCCCCAGGATGGGATGCGATGGGCTCACTGCAGCAGCCAATGCAGTTCAGCCCCGCCTTCCACAGTCCCTCATTTAGCCAATCATGAAGGTTTTCACTGTTTATGTTACATCCCCTCCGTGCCATGCCAGGTTGGCTGTTGAGACGGGGAGGTGAGGCGGGATTGCATGGCCAGTCCCTGCCCTTGAGAGCTGAGTCATTAAGCAGAGAGGAGATCTGACACCCTTAGATGTGGTGGCGAGGGCATCACTGATCCCCTGTGAGGCTGTGTTGCTAGGAGATGAGAGGAGTGGCAAGGATCAGGGTAGATGAAGTGGACATGGTGGGGGAGGAGACAGGGTACTCTGGGTCCTTGCTGTGCCCATCCCAACTGCAGAATTACCCACAGCCTGCATGAGGGTATCCGGAGAATTGATGGGTGGCTGTAAATGAGGATAGCAGCAGTGCCACCCCCTCCCCACCTCAAAGTCTATATCCCCAATCTACCTATTGGGTGTTGATGATCTGGGGTCACTTCTGAGACAGCATCCTCTCCCCAGTTACAGAGCAGGAGCCAGAATCGTGTGATGTGCAGAGATGTCCAGCACGTCAAATTCTAGGCCAGAGACCGAGCCATAGGAACCAACAGGCCAGAGAATACTGGATGGGAGTTGGCTTAAATGCAGTGGCCACATAATAAATCTGAATGTACCTGTAGCAAGTGATGATATTGAGCCATTCATTTAAATACCTTCCCACAAAGGGAAGTCCTGGGCCTCCTGGTTTCATCAGTGAAATCTATCAAATGTTTGAAGAAGAAATAGCACCCATCCTGCACAGATTCTTCCTGAATAGACAGGAGGGAAGAGGAAACATTTCCTAATTCATCCTATAAGCACAGTACCAAAGCCAGACTTGACATCACCAGAAAGCTACAGATCCATATCTATCATGAATAGCGATGCATACACCCTCAACACAGTATCAGGAAATCAAATCGAGAAACATTTTGCAAAGGGCTGTGCAAGATTTTTCCCAGGATTGCAGTATTGGACCAACACTCAACTTAGTTATGGGAAACAGCGTATTGATATAATGAAGCACGGAAACCACCTGTCATCTTGACAAAGAGAAAGCATTTGACACAGTTCAAGATCCGTTCATGACAAATAAGCTAACAACTAAATCAATAAACACGGTCAACCAGCTTAGGATAGAAGGGATTGTCGTCATGGTGCTGAAGGACATCCCTGAGAAACATCCAGCTCTCATCACATCACATCTAGAAATGTCTGAGTGAATGTTTGCCTCTTGAGATCCAGACCAAGGAAAGGAGGTCTGCTTCAACCACCTCTATTCCACACTGACTGAAGGGTCTAGCCTGTGCACCGTGCAAAAGAAGAAATGAAATCATGGAGAAATGAAAAATGAAACCTACGTCCACACAAACACTTGTCCATAGATGTCTTTCACAGCAGCACTGTTTGTAATCTCCAAATAGTGGAGCAGCCTAAAAGTCTGTCAGCGGGAGAGTGGTAAACAAAGTATTCTGTAGCCATACAGTGGAATAGCATAGATGGATGAAAAGTGGTGAACTTTTGCTTTCTGCTGCCACATGGGTGAGCTTCCAAAGCATTATGCTAAGTGAAAGCACCCAGACACAAAAGGCCACTTCGTGCAGGAGTCCGTTGATATGAAAGGCCGAGAAAGGGCAAATCTACAGAGACAGATATTAGATGAGAGGAAATGCCTGGGCCTGCAGGTCCTGTTGGGGGACAGCTGCTGATGGGTACACGGAACCTTTCTGCAGTGCTGGCAGTGTTCCACAGCTGCACTGTGGTGGTGGTTGCACCACTGTGTGAAGTTACTGAAAGTCACTGCACTGGATGCATTGAATGGGTGTGATTTATGGTATGTAATTATACTTTAGTAAAGCAGTTTAGAAAGGTAATGCAGATGTCCAACTGAGACATGTGGGAAATGATATGCCATTGCTGTTGTACCAAGGATTAGTGCCCCTGCTCCTTACACGTTCTGGGTCCGGCCTCCTCCACATGTCCTAGATGCTCCCTCCAGAAACAGTCGCTGTGCACGTCAGGACACAATCCCCAGTGAGCACACGTCGAGTGTGTCTCTGTGTTTACGCACAGGCACCCATTGTGTGACCACAAGTCAATGGCTCTGGACAGGCTCCCGGAACCCACCCTGCATCTGAAATTCTACTTAGTTGTTTTCCCTGTCTTGTCAAATCACGTGGACCTAGCTTCCGTTTCCCTGGTAATGGATCTCAGCCCTTAGCTCCAACCTCTGGTCACAGGAATTCTGTAGCCTAGTGTGAGGCCCCCTGCCTGAGCTCAGCAACCCAGAGGGATGGGCAGCAGAGCAGTAACCAAGACAATGGAACTCCATCCATCCTCCTTCTGCCGCTAGGACTGAGGTGCATTCCCTCCCCTCCATCTGCCTGAGTGTCTGGTAAGGAAGGGGACTTGGGGGCCTAACACACCACTGAGTCATTGAAATTGTTCTAAATGTGACTGTGAATAAATATGTCAAAAAACCTCTCAAAAGGGAAGACACATAATTTAAAAAATTTAACGTCTTTAGTAGCAAACATGGCTCTTCAGTTCAGGATTCTATTTAAAACCAGGACGGGTGAAGCCTCATGCCATTGTGTTTCTCAACCTGCACTATGCATCAGATCTCCCTGGGAGAGGCTTTAGGAGAGCCAGTGCTGGCAGGACAGCCCCAGAGAGTCTGAAGTAGTAGGTCTGTAATGGTATCTAGTCCCATCACTTCATGGGAAATAGATGGGGAAACAGTGTCAGACTTTATTGTTTGGGGCTCCAAAGTCACTGCAGATGCTGATTGCAGCCAGGAAATTAAAAGACGCTTACTCCTTGGAAGGAAAGTTATGACCAACCTAGATAGCATATTAAAAAGCAGAGACATTACTTTGCCAACCAAGGTCCGTCTAGTCAAGGCTATGGTTTTCCCGTGGTTATGTATGGATGTGAGAGTTGGACTGTGAAGAAGGCTGATCGCTGAAGAATTGATGCTTTTGAACTGTGGTGCTAGAGAAGACTCTTGAGAGTCCCTTGGACCGCAAGGAGATCCAACCAGTCCATTCTGGAGGAAATCAGTCCTGGGTGTTCATTGGAAGGACTGATGCTAAAGCTGAAACTCCAATACTTTGGCCACCTTATGCGACGAATTGACTCACTGGAAAAGAGTCTGATGCTAGGGGGGATTGAGGGTGGGAGGAGAAGGGGATGACAGAGAATGAGATGGCTGGATGGCATCACCGACTCAATGGACATGAGTTTGAGTGAACTCCGGGAGTTGGTGATGGACAGGGAGGCCTGGCGTGCTGTGATTCATGGGATCGCAGAGTCCTATACATACTGAGCGACTGAACTAACTAACTAACTAACTAATGTGGCCCTGGCCTGAGCTCTGAAAGTATTCTCTTATGAAAGCCAAGCTTGCAGCTGTGAAAACAGAAACCATTCTTACAGGAGGAAATAGAAGATCGAAAATTTGCGACTCCTCTCTACAGAGAAAGCAGGTTTTCATCATGACCAGCTATGCTTGACAGATATCTTAGGCTGAGGAAAGGGACAACTTGCCCAAATTAACACTAGTTTGAAAACTGACCTTGTGCTTGTTCTGCTGGGTGTTCCTGAATCCAAAGTTTTACAGTTAAAACCCTGCTGTTGTGAGTGAAAGTCAGTACGTTTTAGTTCTTGTCAGGATCCCTTTTGCCTAGTTAGTTGAATACATTTCTAAAACACTGTGGAGATAACTTCTTTGGAGAGATCAATATAGTGCTTCAACGATTAAAGATGGCTGAGAATGGTAGCTGTTGATGTTGATGTAGAAGGATCGGCTGTCAGCGTATCTGCTGCCTGTGCTCAGTTGCCGTTTTAAACTGTTTCCTGTGTTATCAAATTAACTCCCGTGCTCAGATGAAGACCAAATCGAAACAGGATGCTTATTGGGAAAAATACAGTTAAGCAATCCCTTGTTTGGTGCACACCCATGAAGACCCACCTACCTATACGTTCTTTAGGGATCTTTTCCAGATATTCTTTGGCACATTCCCCAATGATGCGGTTGCACTGCTGCATCCTGACTCATTGTCTTGTTAAAGACAGGTGTTTCAACCTCTCAGGTACATTACTGCACCCGGATTCTCTCGGGGATCCAAAAGAGGGTGATGGCCCTTGCTCAGGACACCTTCAGAGCGTGTCTGCAGGAACAGGGCCTCTGAGAGGAACGGATCCCCACCTGTGGCAACAGCAAGATCTCGGGTCAGCCTTTTCCAGAGCAGCTCCAGGGGAGTCATGGCACAGTGAAGATCACACCCAGCAGCATGCCCGGGATTGTAGTTTAAGGAACTGGGTTGATGGCAGTGCCCATCCATGAGACAGGGAACGTTGGCCTGGGGCTACTAGCAGGCCTGCAGGGCTTATGGGACATCTGAGTGCAGATGCCCCGTACATCTCGGCCTGTGGGGAATCTGGGGCCCAGTTGAGATGTCCAAGGTAGATTTAGTGATAGGAAAAGCCATCAGCATACAGGGAGATACTGACGAGAACAAGTCAGATGGGTAAAAACTCTGGAGGGTGACGTGGTCACCCAAGGATCTTGTATGGAGTGGAAGAGCACAGGGCAGAGGTTGGAAACCAGAAGAAGACAAAGCCCAAGGTTTAGGAGGGGATCAAAGTAAATGGACAGACATGGAGACTTAGAAGTGATGGACTGAGAGGGACGGGGAAAGCCAGGGTGGGCTGCTGTCAGACTCTGACCAAGGAAAAGTGGTTTTGAAAACGGAATGTGTCTGTGGCCAATACAGCACTGGGTTCTATGGTTTGGCCCACGGAGCTCTTGGGAGATGTTAGCAAGGGGATGTTCTGTGGATGGGCACATGGAGGAGGAATCGAGAGGCAACCAGATAAGGATGCTCCTGGAATGTATACTTTCAAGAAGCATGGCTTGAAAGGAACCAAAGACGCATGGTATTTGAAGTAGCGGGCTGTTTGCTCGCAGGGTGTGCTCTCCTCTCCTGGCTCCACCTCTGATGCTGACCTGCACGGCCCGTGGGTGGAGGTGGTGAAACTTGCATTTTTGTCTCCCTCCTCTTGCTGTGGGCCTGGTCCTCCCTGACTGACTGAGCCTCAGCCACCCTGCTGGCATCTGCAGACCCCTCTGAATCTGGATCTGATCGTCCAGCCTACCCCCGGGCAGAGAGGTCCGCTCCTCAGCCTCAGCCTCAAGGTCCCTTAGCCCATTGCTTGCTTAGGCTTCGTCTAGATTCACTCCCTTTCCACATTTCTCCCTCAGGTGATGCAGAGCCCTCCCTTGGATATCTGCTCTAGAAAATGAAATTCCTAATCTGCAGCCACCCTTCTCCCCAAAGACTCCGTTGGGTCATTGTACAGTGTACCCCCTGTGAGTCCCAAGTGTGAATGGGTGGAATCCTCCTTTCCCTGGTGTTCCTCATCATTTCTTATCACACCTCCCTTGTCTGAGCTCTCTCACCTCTGCTTGTCACTGCCTATGTGGGCCATCCCGGCGCTGTGACTGGGTCGCTCTTTTCTTTGGCTTGTCTTTCATTTGACCCAAGACTTCCCATACAATATCCAGGTCAAAGGGGGCATAGTGCAGAATGTGTACCTTGTCGAGTACCTCTAGGAGACGCTGTTGTCACATGAGCCCCACGCCCCTGAACTATAAAAACAGAGGGATAAAGAACACAAGAGTCAAATATGCCAAAGGTGCCTGAGATGTTGGCTAAGATGAGCACTGAAGAGTGTCTGTGGGATCAGGATGTATGGATATTAATGATGGCCATGACGAGACCAGTTACAGTGGAGTGACTGGGACAAAAGCTCCATGGAAGGGGGCTGAGGAGAGAATATGTCAGCAGAATCTGAAGCAGTTTTGCTTTTGAAAGGCAACCGGTAATGTGCCAGTAGCTGCAGAATATGGTGGTGGAAGACGGTGGATTTTCCCCTTTGCTGTGGAACGCTCCAATGTAGAGGGAGCAGGTGCTGGTTCAGGAGAGAGGAGTGATAACTGCGGGTGCCAAGTCCCTAAGAAGGTGCAAGGCATGGGATCCCGGGCAGAGGTGAGGGGCTGGGAGCAGTCAGGAGCAGGTGTGGAGAGGGGCAGCAGAGTGCCAGGGCAGAAACATGCAGATAGGGACTGGGAATTTTGAGAAATCCCACGGGATTGCTTCCGTATTCTCCACGAATTATTGGCGGGTGGGGGTGGTGGTCATTAACATGGAGGAAGGTTACTAGTGTGTAGTGTAGGAGTGTCGGAAAAGGCAATGGCAAGCCACTCCACTACTCTTGCTTAGAAAATCCCATGGACAGAGGAGCATGGGGTCGCAACTAATCGGACACAACTGAGCGACTTCACTTTCACTTTCACGCATTGGAGAAGGAAATGGCAACCCACTCCAGTGTTCTTGTCTGGAGAATCCCAGGGATGGCGGAGCCTGGTGGGGTCGCACAGAGTTGGACACGACTGAAGCGACTTAGCAGCAGCAGCAGTGTAGGAGTGTAGCTAGGTGACCGTGAAACTGAACAGAGGCCTACTCCGGCCATGAATTTAAGATAAATCACTTTTGTAAAGTTTGCTCCTCGATGCTCAGGTGCTCAGACACAGGCAGGGAGTGGGTAGGCAGGAGGGTGCAAGCCGCTCAAGAGGTGTGTTTGTGGGGTAGAGGTGTGTTTGCGCGGGAGAGGTGTGTTCCGGGGGACAGCTTCCAACCCTGGCTCAGGCACTCGAGGAGGGGCTTGGCGCATGGTGTGAAAGGACGCGTGGTCGGTGAGCTGGAGGTATCCAGGAGGTTGTGGTAACAGAGCAATGGCACTAAAGCGAAGGAGCTGGAGGAGAGGACGTCATGTATGACAGGGAGGAGGGCTGGAAACAGGACACCATGAGGGGCGCGGTCTTTCCTGATGTCCGGGCGGGACCGTGGGCAGAGGGATGCTCGGGTGGGGATAAAGGGAGCATGGCTGAGGACGGAGAGTCTCCGGGGTGACCGGGTGAGCCTCGTGGGCACTGACGGATCAGAAGAGTGAGGGCTGAGAGAACAGCGAGTGTACCACGGGAGGAGCGCGTTCACAGGCCGGGGGCGGGAGGGAGGGTAATGGAGAGGGGACTTGTAACGTTCCCGCACGTGCGGTGTGGGGGGCTTCGGCCGTGGGCGACAGGACCCGGACGTCACCGGTCAGGTTCTTCAGCGGAGAGTTCGGAACAGGGTCCCGGAGCAAACTCCCAGACTACCTGGGCCCGGAGACTGGCGCGGGCCTCACTGGGTCGCTGCGCGCAGGCCCAGAGCCAGCCAATCGGAGTGCAGCCCCGCCCACCAAGCTCCGGATCTGCCCTGACGCCCGGACTTCCTGCCCCTGTTGCTCTGGTTTCGCGGACGACTCGCTGTTCAAGCGTGGTTTGGCTGCACCCCTTCGAGAGATTCCCCTCCTTTCTCTGGTCCTTACGGGCATCCCCCTTAACTTCCGCATCCACGCTGTCCAGCCCTCTGTGGGAAAACCCAGCCGAAACGATGAATTTTCTTCCGCGCTTGAGGCGTTTTGGTTTCTCTGGCCTGCAGGTGGCAGTGCTGCTCCACAGTGTCGCCGGCAGGTTTTCCTCAGCCCTTCGCGCTTTAAGAAAATGACAGGAAGCCCTTTGCCACAAGAAGCGGCAGTTTTTTTTTTCTTCCCTCCGCTTGTGCGGGTTGGCTGATTCAAACTGCATCTGAGTCCTTCAGACAGCTCGTTGTGAGAACTTTCGCCGGACCCATTGACACTTAAAATTACAAGAAAATAATACCAGCTGACATATTGAATAATAGTGGCCGAAGTGGTGACCCGTTTCTTGCTTCCGATCGTTGAGGAATTCTTGTATGTTTAAAGAAAACTTTATTATGACCGTGAGTTTTGACTTGACGTGTCTGATTCTTTAAGACCCCTTGGACTGTAGCCTGCCAGGCTCCTCTGCCCATGGGATTCTCCAGGCAAGAATAATGGAGTGGGTTGCCATTGCCTTCTCCAGAGGATCTTCCCAACCCAGTGGTTGAATCTGGCTATTCTGCACTGCAGGCTGACTCCTTACCATCTGAGCCACCTACAATAATAACATGATAGGGACTAGTGCCAAGCTAAGATCCTGCTGTGTAATTGATGCTGGACACCACCCAAGAAGCAGATGCTATTGCTGCCCTCATTTTATGCCTTTGGGACCTGTGGCACACAGAGGAAGAGTCAGCTCTCCAGGTTCTCAGGGTTCCTCAGAGAGTGTCCCTATGTTCAGGTCTCAAGTCTGTAAGATCGTCGTTTGCACACTGGTTTGCAGGATACATTCCGCTCCCCAGTGGAAGAGTGAAATAAAATGCTCAGTGGGCTTGAGGGTAAGACAGCCTGCAGTGCTGGGAAAGATTGACGGCAGGAAGAGAAGGGGATGACAGAGGACAGAATGGTTGGATGGCATCACTGACTCAAGGGACCTGAGTTTGAGCAAGCTTCGGGAGATGGTGAAGGACAGGGAAGCCTCCTGACGTGCTGCATGCAGTCCATGGGGTCGCAAAGAGTCGGACACGACCGACGGACTGAAAAACAATAACATATTTGTTACAATGAGATACTCAATGAAAGGGGGCGGGGAGGGAAACTACATAGAAAACGACTCATTCACTCTATCAACGTTATGACATGATAACACATTTATAATGCAAAGCACCTGGAAGTAATCAGCTGTTACGGAGTACAAGGTGCTCAGCTCACTGCAAGGTGAGTCAGGAGGGGACTTTAATCCAGAGTCGACTGACAGAGAAGAGGGCAGGATAGCGCCTCAAAATAACCATCTTGTTGGGGCCAGTTTGGACAGGACCCGGACATCACGGATCAGGTCCCTCAGTGGAGAGTTCCAAACAGTTTCGGGGAGATATCTCCCAGCGGACGCAGGCTGGGAAACTGGCACTGACCTCACGGCTCCTGGGGAAGGCCCAGAACCAGCTCTCAGCAACTCCAGATCTTCCTGGTCGCCCTTACTTCTTGCCCGGCTAGCTGTGGTTCTGTGGGCAGGTTGGGCGGAACTCGCGCGGTCCAGGGGTGATTTGCCCGGGCCCCTTCGGGAGGTTCCCTTTTTCTCTCTGGTCCTCAGGGGCATCCCCCGTAAGTTTCTCATCTATCTCGTCCAGTCCTCTGCCCGAAAACGGGGCAGGAAGGATCGATTTTCTTCTGGCCTTGCCGGTATTTAGGTTTCTGTGGTCTGCAGGGGGCAGTGTGGCTCCGCGGAGCCGCTTGCCCGTTTCTCCCCCGCCCGTCTGGGTTGAAAAAAAGGCTTAAAGCCTTTTGTGGTAATCAGTAACGGATTTTTCTTCTGCGCTTGCGCCGGTTGGCTGGCTCGAAGTGCTGAGGAAAAAGCTGAGACACATATTAAGCAAACTGAAAAATTAGCAACAAAGAGAAAATATTAAGCGGGTCAAGGGAAAAGTAGCAAATAACACAAGAGGGAATCCCCATAAGATTATCAGCTGACGTCTCAGCAGAAACTCTGCAGGCCAGAAGGGAGTGGCATGATATATTTAAAGTGGTGAAAGCGAAAAACCCACAACCAAAAATACTCTACCAAGCAAGGCTCTTCTTTCAGATTCAACAGAGGAATCAAAAGACAAGCAAAGGCTCAGACAATTCAACAGGCACTCCTTCACTTTCATCAAGAGGCTTTTTAGTTCCTCTTCCCTTTCTGCCATAAGGGTGGTGTCATCTGCATATCTGAGGTTATTGATATTTCTCCCGGCAATCTTGATTCCAGCTTGTGCTTCTTCCAGCCCAGCGTTCCTCATGATGTACTCTGCATAGAAGTTAAATAAGCAGGGTGACAATATACAACCTTGACGTACTCCTATTCCTATTTGGAACCAGTCTGTTGTGGACCATTACTCAGCTATAAAAAGGAAGGCATTTGAATCCATGCTAATGAGGTGGATGAACCTGGAGCCTGTTATACAGAGAGAAGTGCATCAGAAGGAGAAACACAAATACTAATATTAATGCATATATATGGAATTTAGAAAGATGGTAGCAATGATTCTATATGCAAGGAAGGAAAGGAAACAGAGACGTACAGAACATACTTTTCAACTCGGTGAAAGAAGGTGACGGTGAGATTTACGAGAATAGCAGTGAAACATATACATTATATGTAAAACAGATGACCAGTGCAAGTTCAATGCATGAAGCAGGGCACCCAAAGCCAGTGCTCTGGGACAACCCAGAGGGATAGGGTGGGAAGGGAGGTGGGATGGGGGTTCAGGAGGGGAGGACACACGTAAACATGCAGCCGATTCATGTTGATATATGGGAAAAACCATCACAATATTGTATAGTAATTATTCTCCAATTAAAATAAATTAATGATTAAAAAAATAAAACAGAACCCACTTGCCAATGCAACAGGGCAGGCATTCGGTCCCTAGTCCAGGAAGATTCCACGTGCTGCAGGGCAACTAAGACTGTGTGTCACAAGTACTGAACCCACCTGATCCGACGACTGAAGCCCTCGAGCCTAGAGTCCATGCTCCGCAACAAGAGAAGTCTCTGAAATCAGAAGCGCATGCACCGCCACTAGAGAGTAGTCCTTCTCCACAACTAGAGAAAGCCTTCGTGCAGCAACAAAGACTCAATGCAGCCAACAATAAATAAACAAATAATAAGAAAGACAACCGGGCCAATCTCACTGTATATTCATTTGAAAAATCGAATGGTAGATACCGAAGTAGGTGCATCTCTATATTCTTTGAATAATCATATCTTGGGTGAAGCTAACAAAAATCACATCACAGGCTATATTAAAACTTTAGATCAGCTTCCCAGGCACTGCTCCTTTCTAGAGAGCTACTTTTTTCAGAGAACTGTTACTTAGGAATTTTAGTCACCAGAACTAAGGCCTCCACCACATTCAAGGGCAGAAAGCAAAAGATATTAGGAAGACACGGTTCAAATCCTATGAGTTTATGTGTTTGCCTGTGACCACTGGCTAGAATAAACACACATCCCAGAATCTCTTCACATTTCAGTAACTGCAACCAGTATTTCAACCACTTAATTTAGTTCTTTAAGGCCACTGCTATCCCCTTAAACAAACACTTGGTGTGAAACACTTGGAAAATAACCTTAACCCAAAACACTCCCAACCCCTTTTCACATGTCACAAGGAGTCTCTCATGATGATATTTCCTCACCTAGAAAGCCAATTCTCAGATAAAAGAATTCACACACACACATCTTCTGAAGAAATACTGAAATTTTAGAAACTGACTCACAACGAACCCATGGTTCATCATTCTTTTCTCTCTTCTCCCTCCATCCAATCTGAGAAATGAATATTTGGCCAGGCTGTCTGATTTGCCCACCAAGTTGCTCATACCACACACAGGATGTTGTTACAAGTGAGCCTATACACAAGGAATTGACACCAGCCAGCCCTACTGAAGTCTGCTACCTGGGGAAAGGGAGGTTGCCTGGGCAATAAATTCATCATCTCATTTCCTTCATCACCCTACCCCATTTCATTCCCTGCAGTCACTTGGCGCAAACGAATAAAGATCTCACACCAAATCGCTGCTTAAAGCACCACTGTGTCAAGTTTCCTTCATTATCTCACGTGGCTTCTGAGGCCAGGGAACAGATTTTACTTGAGATGAGTAAAGCTAGAGAGACAGCCCATTGGCCAGAGATTCTGTTTGGGAGGTGATGTCTCTCAGTGTACTCTTTATGACCCCATGGACCAAGGCCCACAAGGCTCCTCTGTCCAGGGGATTCTCCAGGTGAGACTACTGGACTGGGTTGCCATGGCGGCCTCCAGGAAACCTTCCCGACCCAGGGATTGAACCCAGGTGTCCTAATTCCCCTGCATAGCAGACAGATTCTCTACCACTGAGCCCCTGGGGAAACCCATGATGAAACTAGACAGCATATTAAAAAGCAGAGACATCACTTTGGTGACAAAGGTCTGCAGAGTCAAAACTATGGTTTTTCCAATAGTCGTGTACAGATATGTGAGTTGGATCATTAAGTGATGCTGAGTGATTCTTTCGAATTGTGGTGCTAGAGGGATGACCCTTAAGAATCCCTCGGACAGTAAGGAGAACAACCCGGGAAATCCTAAAGGACATGAATACTGAATGCTCTAAATACTCACTGGAAGGACTGTTGCTGAAGCTGCAATACTTTGGCCACCTGATGAGAATAGCTGACTCATTGGAAAACACCCTAATGCTGGAAAAGATCGAAGGCAGGAGGAGAAGGGGGAGACAGAGAGTGAGATGGTTACATAGCATCACCAACACAATGGACATTAATTTGATCACACACAGGGAGATAGTGTAGGACAGAGGAGCCTGGCTGCAGTCCATGGGCTCGTTAATAGTGAGACACGACTGAGCAACTGAACAACCACCACCACCCTACCTTTGAGCTTCCCGAAGAAAACTAAGATCATGGCATCAGGTCCCACCACTTCATGGGAAATAGATGGGGAATCAGTGGAAACAGTGTCAGACTTTATTTTTCTGGGCTCCAAAATCACTGCAGATGGTGATTGCAGCCATGAAATTAAAAGACGCTTACTCCTTGGAAGGAAAGGTATGACCAACCCAGATAGCATATTAAAAAGCAGAGACATTACTTTGCCAACAAAGGTCCATCTTAGTCAAGGCTATGGTTTTCCAGTGGTCATGTATGGATGTGATAGTTGGACTGTGAAGAAAGCTGAGCGCTGAAGAATTGATGCTTTTGAACTGTGGTGCTGGAGAAGACTCTTGCGAGTCCCTTGGACTGCAAGGAGATCCAACCAGTCCACCCTAAAGGAGATCAGTCCTGGGTGTTCATTGGAAGGACTGATGCTGAAGCTGAAACTCCAATAGTTTGGCCACCTCATGCGAACAGTTGACTCACTGGAAAAGACCCTGATGCTGGGAGGGATTGGGGGCAGGAGGAGATGGGGATGACAGAGGATGAGATGGCTGGATTGCATCACCAACTCGATGGACATGAGTTTGAGTAAATTCCGGGAGTTGGTGATGGACAAGGAGGCCTGGCGTGCTGCGATTTATGGGGTCGCAAAGTGTCGGACACGACTGAGCAACTGAACTGACCGAAGTTGCCACAGCCCCAATCTCAGCACGGCTCAAAAGCTTTCCGTGTCTGTCAGTGGTAAGGACTGAGACTTAATGTCTTCACACTCTCAGCGCCCCCTGCTTAGGGTTGATGGCAAGTCCTTAGAACGCTCATCACTCCCTCCCAGAGCTTAGACCATGGAGCCTTCTCACAACAGTAATGGAGCATCGTACCCTGGTACAGAATTGGGAGTTGTAGGTGTTTACCCCTCTCAATGTGTTTTCTCCCTTTACATTCACTTCCACATTGCTTCTTTGAGTCACCGAATCCAAATCGGCTCATCCCTAACTGGTTCCTGTAACAAGCTGCACCTGCATCTCTAGCACATCTCTGGCACAACATGCACAGCGTGGGTGCATGTAACCCCGGCGCTATGTATCTTCTTTCTCCTCTCTCTTTGGAATCTGTCGACTCCCAGACATCAGAAAAAGGGCTCCAGATCGCCCACAAAGGGGGCTGTGCTGCAGGGTAGGATGTGACTCTGATCCACAGGCTGGGTCAAAGCAGGACTGTGTTATAAGCACCACAATCTGCACCACTGCATCATGGGAGCCAAAAGAGCAAAGGTCTGAAAGTCCTACCACAGACATTTTTGTGGATAGAACAGCAGTGTCTTCCTTGGGACCTGTGAGCTGTTGTTTGGTTTGGGCCTATAGCATCAGTGACCTTTTTCACAATGCTTGCAGGCTTAGCTAGCCTTTCATCAGGAACTCTCTACTCCCCACAGCCCTCCATCTACTGTACCAACGATATTACTTCTGACTTCAGTGTCCCGATTGGGTTTTCACCTGGCAGGGATACCAACACAACTTTTTTATGCTGAAACCTCAAGATACCTGAGGCGAACGCGTCTTCAGAAAGTCCATTTTTCAATTATAATAGAAAAACTGCCTATGTAACATTGAAGATACAACAAATTAAAATACTAATAAAACATTATTTGGAAATTATCCAGAATGTCACACTTAAGAGAAAAAAACTTAGTATGTGGTCTATTGTCTTCCAGGTTTTGTTCTCTGCATTTAAGAAAATTACGAGATGGCGGAGGTAATGTCTTCATGATATTGTATCTGTTGTTCTATCTGTTTATCACTATGGTTATGCTACTTTCCATAATGATGACGGTGCTCCACTCATGTTGGTCAGAGGAAACACTGTTTAGACCTCGGTATGGACCAGGAACTGTTCTCTGTGATGAGTGCATGTTGACATGATACCCCATGGTATTTCACCCACTTAGGAGACAGTGTGTTCAATCCATACACAAATCCATTGTAATGTTTCATGCGGATGGATGTGTTGATCTGACTTTTGATGCAGAGTACACCAGACACTGCAGTGTATTCCAGATTGGGGGTCAGATACCACACCTGGGTATTCCTCTCTGGCCTGGGCACCAATCTGACTCAGCTCTTGCCAGCTAGGTGACTTTGTGCAGATTCATTCACTCATTACCATTTACGTGTCTCTGCTACTCGGGTGCCAAAAGGGATGACAGCATTAAAAATGCTTACCTCATAGTGTTGCTATGAGTACTCATATACTTCATTATGCGTATATGTACAGAGAGCTAAGCACGGTCCAGAAGGGGAGCTCTTCTTCTTGTATCTCTTCACTTCTGTTTCCAGATGTACTAGTCTCTGCCCCCACGCTTTCACCTCCCCTACCCCTACTCTGCTCCCTCTCCCCTGTGCCCATCCTCAGCCTCTCCATCCCAAAACACAGCTAATCATCTCATCATGATTTACCCCAGAAAATACCCATTCCATCACCCTTGGACTAAACAATCATGAATATTAGTGGAAAAAATAAGAAACAATAAACGGGCAATGTTAAAACTAGATAAGAAACAAAGCATTACTGATGAAGGTCTGACTACTAATATTTTCATATCTTCATCAGATTCAGATGTTCAGAATTCGATATACGAGAATAAGACTTGATAAAACAATGGCAGAAAAGGTAATGCAATGTGGTTCCTTAAATAAGACTTAACAAAATGGGGGCACATGGTGCGTTCACGGGTGGAGAAATTCAATATAATCAGGATGTCAGTAGTCCCCAAACAGATCCATCAATTTCATACAATTCCAGTCAGAAATTCCAGCAGGACTTTTTTGGACATATAGACCAACTTATGATAAAATTTCTATGGTAAGGCAAATGAACCAGAATAGCCAAATGATTCTGTAAAACTATGTTGAAGGATTAACACTAACCTGAAATTTACTTTGCAGCTTCAACCAAAAGTGGTAAGCAACTGTGTGTCTATGAAGGCATGAATGGATATAGAAAACGTGGGGACACCAGTCAGAACGGCCACCATCAAAAAGTCTACAGACAACAAATTCTGGATAGGGTGTGGAGGAAGGGGAACCCTCTTACACAGTTGATGGGAATGCAAACTGGTACAACCACTATGGAGAACAGTGTGGGATTCCTTTAAAAACTGGGAATAGAACTGCCATGTGACCCAGCAAGCCCACTGCTGGGTATACACCCCGAGGAAACCAGAAGTGAAACAGACACATGTACCCCAATGTTCACTGCAGCACTGTTTACAATAGCTAGGACATGGAAGCAACCTAGATGTCCATTGGCAGACGTACGGATAAGGAATTTGTGGTACATATACAATGGACTATTATTCAAGTATAAAAAGGAACGCACTTGAGTCAGTTCTAATGAGGTGGATGAACCTGGAGCCTATTATACAGAGTGAAGTAAGAAAGAGAGATAGACAAGAATAGATCTGAAAGATGTGTAGGCTTACTTTTAGTGAAGGAAATGCAAAAATTAAAATAGTAATAAGAGGAGCTTGAGAGAAGATGGCCGAGGAATAGAACAGGGCAACCACTTTCTCCCCCACAAATTCAGCAAAAGAACATTTGAACGCTGAGTAAATTCTGCAAGACAACTTCTGAATGCTGGCAGAGGACATCAGGCACCCAGAAAAGCAGCCCATTTTCTTTGAAAGGAGGTAGGAAAGAGTATAAAAGATAAAAAGAGAGACAAAAGAGGGAGGGACAGAGCTCCGTCCCGGGAAGGGAGGCTTCAAAGAAAAGAGAGAAGTTTCCAAACGCCTGGAAACAGGCACTGGCGAGTCTGTGGCCAGCCTTGGAACCTCAGAGGGCCACATAACCGGGAGAGAAAATAAATAAATAATTAAAACCCACAGACTAAGTGCGCAGAGGAAACTCTCAGCGGAGAAGCAGTGCAGACACCGGGACCCCCCCACTAGAAAGCAGGGGCCGGGCAGGGAGGCACGGCGGCAGCGCTTAGAGAGACCAATGGGCCTGAACTCCCCGAGGGCAATCTGAGGGCGTTAACGGGAGACAGCTAAGCAGACTGTGCAGCTAAAAGCGAAAAGCCTGGGAAAAGGCAAAAAGCCCCAACTTAAGACTCCACCAGCCCTGCTCACAGAACAAAGGACTGAGCAGAGAGATCTGGCTGCAGTCGGCCCATCCCCATCCCCCGCCAGGACAGGGAGGGAGGGTGGCCAGCACCGGAAGGGGCAACCGTGGCCCCAGAGAGGCTTCCCATATCAAGCTGCAGGCAGGCTTCCATGCTAACCAAGACTTCTTGGGTTCGGGCCGGTCAATATCCGCCTGAGAAGGTGCACCAGTTGTACACCCAGAAAACCAAACGGCAGGGACTAGGGAGGCGGTAAGTCGCAGCGACCGTGCTCGTCAAATGCCTGGTCATCTGAGCTGCTCGGACCGGGGAAGGCACAAAACGCAGGCCCAAACAAGTCTGCGCCTTTGTGGAGTACCCGAGTACCTGAACCTGATCCGATCAGACCTCGGAAGTGCATGCAACCCAGCGCCAGACGCGGACAGTTCCTGACAGAGCAACCTAGAGCCTGAGCAGCATAAACAGGGAAAGCACACACGCCGCGAACAGGGGCAATCCCAGTGTAGCCGAGACACTGCGCGCACTCCCCACAGACGCCAGGGATATTTGCTAGCAGCGTCCCTCCCTCCCCATGCATGTCTGAACAGGTGAACCTATAAAAGCGTCCACCTCCACCCCCGTGTATCAGAGCGGGAATTAGACATGGAAGAGACCAGCAAACAGAAGAGCTTAAACAGAAAGAACTGCCTTTGATGTGACAGATGGAGAAGTCTTGAGCCCACTGTAAGAATAAGACTGAAAACCAGAGGCAGAGGCTTAACTCCAAATCCTGAGAACACCAGAGATCTCCTGTTCCAGGGAACAGTAAGTGATAGGAGCTCATCAAATGCCTTCATACATACACTGAAACCAGGCACCACCCAAGGGTCAACAAGCTTCACAGAAAGACATACCACACAAATTTGCCAGCAACACAGAAGAATAGCCCTGAACTTCAATATACAGGCTGTCCAAAGCCACTCCAAACCCACTGACATCTCAAACTCATTACTGGACACTTTATTGCACTCCAGAGAGAAGAAATCCAGCTCCACCCACCAGAGCGCTGACACAAGCTTCCCTAACCAGGGAACCTTGACAAGCCACCTGTCCAACCCCACACACAGCGAGGAAACTACATAATTAAGAGAACTCTACCAACTGTCATTAGACGGAAAGGCCACCCCAAGCACAGCAATATAAGTAAGATGAAGAGGCGAAGAAATACCCAGCAAGTAAAGGAACAGGATAAATGCCCACCAACACAAACAAAAGAGGAAGGTATAGGGAATATACCTGATAAAGATTTTTGAATTTTAATAGTGAAAATGATTCAAAATCTGGAAAGCAAAATGGAGTTACAGATACATAACTTGGAGAAAAGGATTGAGAAGATGCGAGAAAGTTTTAATAAGGATTTAAGGGAAATAAAAAAGAGTCAGTATGCAACGAATAATGCAATAGATGAGATCAGAAACACTCTGGAGGGAACAAACAGTAGAATAACAGAGGCAGAAGACAGGATAAGCGAGCTAGAAGATAGAATTGTAGAAATAAATGAAACAGAGAGGAAAAAAGAAAAACGAATTAAAAGAAATCAGGAGAATATTAGAGACCTCTGGGACAATGTTAAATGCTCCAAGATTCGAATCATAGGAGTCCCAGAAGAAGAAGACAAAAAGAAAGACCATGAGAGAATACTTGAGGAGATAATAGTTGAAAACTTCCCTAAAATGGGGAAGGAAATAATCACCCAAGTCCAAGAAACCCAGAGAGTCCCTAACAGGATAAACCCAAGGTGAAATACTCAAAGACACATATTAATCAAATTAATAAAGATCAAACACAAAGAACAAATATTAAAAGCAGCAAGGGAAAAGCAACAAATAACACACAAGGGGATTCCCATAAGGATAACGGCTGATCTTTCAACAGAAACTCTTCAGGCCAGGAGGAAATGGCAAGACATACTTAAAGTGATGAAAGAAAGTAACCTACAGCCCAGATTACTATATCCAGCAAGTATCTCATTCAAATATGAAGGAGAAATCAAAAGCTTTACAGACAAGCAAAAGCTGAGACAATTCAGCATCAACAAACCAGCTCTCCAACAAATACTAAAGGACCTTCTCTAGACAGGAAACACAGAAAAGGAGTATTAACTCGAACCCAAAGCAATAAAGAAAATGGCAACGGGATCGTACTTATCAATAATCACCTTAAATATAAATGGGTTGAATGCCCCAACCAAAAGACAAAGGCTGGCAGAATGGATACAGAAACAAGACCCCCATATATGTTGTCTACAGGAGACGCACCTCAAAACGAGGGACACATACAGGCTGAAACTGAAGGGCTGGAAAAAGATATTCCATGCCAACAGAGACCAAAAGAAAGCAGGAGTACCAATACTCACATCAGATAAAATAGACTTTAAAACAAAGGCTGTGAAAAGAGACAAAGAAGGACAATACATAATGATCAAAGGCTCAATCCAAGAAGAAGATATAACAAGTATAAATATTTATGCACCCAACATAGGAGCACCGCAATATGTAAGACAATTATTAAGAAGTATGAAAGGGGAAATTAACAACAATGCAATAATAGTGGGAGACTTTAATACCACACTCACACCTATGGATAGATCAACTAAACAGAAAATTAACAAGGAAACACAAACTTTAAATGATACAGTAGAACAATTAGACCTAATAGATCTCTAGAGGACATTTCACACCAAAACAATGAATTTCACCTTTTCCTCAAGCAAACACGGAACCTTTTCCAGGATAGATCACATGCTGGGCCATAAATCTAGCCTTGGTAAATTCAAAAAAATTGAAATCATTCCAAGCATCTTTTCTGACCACAATGCAGTAAGATTAGATCTCAGTTACAGGAGAAAAACTATTAAAAATGCCAACATACGGAGACTGAACAACACGCTGCTGAATAATGAACAAATCATAGAAGAAATCAAAAGAGAAATCAAAATATGCATAGAAATGAATGAAAACAAAAACACAACAACCCAAAACCTCTGGGACACTGTAAAAGCATTGCTAAGTGGAAGATTCACAGCAATACAGGCACATCTCAAGAAACAATAATGAAGTCAACTAAATAACTTAACCCTACATCTAAAGAAACTAGAAAAGGAAGAAATGAAGAATCCCAGGGTAAGCAGAAGGAAAGAAATCTTAAAAATTAGGGCAGAAATAAATGCAAAAGCAACAAAAGAGACCATAGCAAAAATCAACAAAGCCAAAAGCTGGTTCTTGAGAAGGTAAATAAAATTGACAAACAAAGTGAGAAGAACCAAATCAATAAAATTAGAACTGAAAAGGGAGAGATCACAACCGACAACATAGAAATACAAAGGATTATTAAAGAATACTATCAACAATTATATGGCAATAAAATGGATAACTTGGAAGAAATGGACAAATTCTTAGAAAAGTACAACTTTCCAAAACTGAACCAGGAAGAAATAGAAAATCTTAATAGACCCATCACAAGCATGGAACTAGAAGCTGTAATCAGAAATCTTCCAGCAAACAAAAGCCCAGGTCCAGACGGCTTCACAACTGAATTCTTCCAAAAATTTAAAGAAGAGCTAACACCTATTCTACTCAAACTCTTCCAGAAAATTGCTGAGGAAGGTAAACTTCCTAACTCATTCTATGAGGCTACTATCACCCTAATCCCAAACCCTGGTAAAGATGCCACAAATAAAGAGAACTACAGGCCAATATCACTGATGAACATAGATGCAAAAACCTTAACAAAATTCTTGCAATCAGAATCCAGCAACACATTAAGAAGATCATACATCATGACCAAGTGGGCTTTATCCCAGGAATACAAGGATTCTTCAATATCCACAAATCAATCAATGTAATACACTACACTAACAAACTGAAAAATAAAAATCATATGATTATCTCAATAGATGCAGAGAAACCCTTCGACAAAATTCAACATGCATGTATGATAAAAAGCCTCCAGAAGTTGGGAACAGAAGGGACATACCTCAACATAATAAAAGCTATATATGACAAACCCACAGCAAACATTATCCTCAATGGTGAAAAACTGAAAGCATTTCCCCTTAAGTCAGGAACAAGACAAGGGTGTCCACGCTCACCCCTAATGTTCAGCATAGTTCTGGAAGTTTTGGCCACAGCAATCAGAGCAGAAAAAGACATAAAAGTAATCCAAATTGGAAAAGAAGAACTAAAACTTTCACTATTCGCTGATGACATGATCCTCTACACAGAAAACCCTAAAGACTCTACCAGAAAACTACTAGAGCTAATCAATGAATACAGTAAAGTTACAGGATATAAAATCAACACACAGAAATCCCTTGCATTCTTATACACTAATAATGAGAAAACAGAAAGAGAAATTAAGGAAATGATACCATTCACTGTTGCAACGAAAATAATTAAATACTTAGGAATATATCTACCTAAGGAAACAAAAGACCTGTACATAGAACACTATAAAACACTAGTGAAAGTAATCAAAGAGGACATTGATAGATGGAGAAATATACCGTGTTCTTGGATTGGAAGTATAAATATTGTGAAAATGAGTATACTACCCAAAGTAATTTATAGGTTCAATGCAATCCCTAGCAAGCTACCAATGATATTTTTCACAGAGCTAGAACAAATAATCTCACAATTTGTATGGAAACACAAAAAACCTCGAATAGCAAAAGCAGTCTTGAGGAAGAAGAATGGAAATGGGGGAATCAACATGCCGGACTTCAGGCTCTACTACAAAGCCACAGTCATCAAGACAGTATGGTACTGGCACAAAGACAGAAATATAGATCAATGGAACAAAATAGAAAGCCCAGAGATAAATCCATGCACCTATGGACACCTTATCTTTAACAAAGGAGGCAAGAATATAAAATGGAGAAAAGACATTCTCTTTAACAAGTGGTGCTGGGAAAACTTGTTAGCCACTTGTAAAAGAATGAGACTAGAACACTTCCTAACACCATACACCAAAATAAACTCAAAATGGATTAAAGATCTAAATGTAAGACCAGAAACTATAAAACTCCTAGAAGAGAATATAGGCAAAACACTCTCCGACATAAATCACAGCAGGATCCTCCATGACCCACCTCCCTTATATTGGAAATAAAAACAAAAATAAACAAATAGAACCTAATTAAAATTACAAAGCTTCTGCACAGCAAAGGAAACTATGAGCAAGGTGAAAAGACAGCCTTCAGAATGGGAGGAAATAATAGCAAATGAAACAACTGACAAAGAATTAATCTCCAAAATATACAAGCAGCTCCTGCAACTCAATTCCAGAAAAATAAACAACCCAATCAAAAAATGGGCCAAAGAACTAAACAGACATTTCTCCAGAGAAGACATACAGATGACTAACAAACCATGAAAAAGAGGCTCAACAACCCTCATAATCAGAGAAATGTAAATCAAAACCACAATGAGATACCATTACACATCAGTCAGAATGGCTGCTATCCAAAAGTCTACATGCAATAAATGCTGGAGAGGGTGTGGAGAAAAGGGAACCCTCTTACACTGTTGGTGGGAATGCAAAGTAGTACAGCCACTATGGAGAACAGTGTGGAGATTTCTTAAAAAACTGGAAATAGAACTGCCATACGACCCAGCAATCACACTTCTGGGCGTACACACAGAGGAAACCAGAATTGAAAGAAACACATGTCCTCCAATGTTCATTGCAGCACTGTTTAAAATAGCGAGGACATGGAAGCAACCTAGATGTCCGTCTGCAGACGAATGGATAAGAAAGCTTTGATACATATACACAATGGAGTATTATTCAGGCATTAAAAAGAATACTTTTGAATCAGTTCTAATGAGGTGGATGAAATTGGAGCGTATTATAGAGAGTGAAGTAAGCCAGAAAGAAAAACACCAATATAGTATACTAACGCATATATATGGAATTTAGAAAGATGATAACGATAACCCTGTATACGAGACAGCAAAAGAGACACAGGTGTATAGAACAGTCTTTTGGATTCTGTGGGAGAGGGCGAAGGTGGGATGATTTGGGAGAATGGCATTAAAACATGTATATGTGAAATGAATCACCAGTCCAGGTTCGATGCATGAGACCGGATGCTCGGGGTTGGTGTACTGGGATGACCCAGAGGGATGGGATGGGGAGGGAGGTGGGAGGGGGGTTCAAGATGGGGAACACATGTACACCCGGGGCAGATTCATGTCAATGTATGGCAAAACCAACCAATATAATATTGTAAAGTAATTAGCCTCCAATAAAAAAAAATATTTAAAATAAATAAATAAATAATATTAAAAAAAGAGAAATTCGGTACATTAACGCATATGTATGGAATTTAGAAAGACAGAACCAATGACCCTACATGCAGGGCAGAAAAGGAGACACAGATGTAAAGAACAGACTCTGGGACTCAGTGGGAGGAGTGGTTGGGATGATCTGAGAGAATACCATTGAAACATGTACATTACCATATGTAAAATAGATGACCAGTGTTAACTTCCATGCATGAAGCAGGGCACCCAAAGTCGGTACTCTGGGACAACCCAGAGGGATAGGGTGGGGAGGGAGGGGAGAGGGGGGTTCAGGATGTGGGGGACACATGAATCTGTATGGCCAATTCATGTTGATGTATGACAAAAACATCACAATATTGTAATTATCCTCCAATTAAAATAAATTAACTTTAAAAGACAAAATGTGGTGATATATACAATGGAATATTATTTAGTCACAAAGAAGAAAATTAAGCCTTTTGCAACAACATGAATGAACTTCAAAGGCTTTATGCTACATGAAAGAAGTGAAAGAGAGAAAGTCATATATTGTATGTTCTCACTTATATGCAGAATCTAAAAAAGTCAAACTTACAGAAATTTCTAAGAGTTTAGAATGGTGGTTTCCGGGGCCTGCGCAAAATATTGAATACAAGGTACAAACCTCCAGGTATGAGATGAATAAGTTACGCGAAGCCAATGTATAGTATGGTGAATATAATTAATAAAATGTATAGAAAGCTAAGAGGGTAGATCTGAGATATTATTTCCTCAACAATTTTTAAAAAGGATTATGTGAGGGGATAGAGGGCCAACCCTGCCGTGGTAATCGTTTTGCCAAATATGTGTGTATCAAATCATCCCATTGGCATCTTAAACGTACAGGTGATATGTCAATAATACCTCAAAAAAGGTGGAAAAAATAAGAGAGTCCTGAGTGTTTCCTGTGGGAGAGCCCTCAAGCTACATTCTGTGTCCCTCTGATATCTCCCCATCATTCCTGAACTTTCCCTTATTACTGACATGACAAGGTGAACCAGGCTCATTTATCCTTTCCTTCCTCAGCCTGGGAACCCATCAATTAGTGGAAAAAGGTGTTCAGAAGCTAGGATCTGGGGACTGGTGTAATTATTGCCATTGGAATGCTGCTGTTTCCACTAACTTGGGAATATATGTGTATACACAATCACACACACAGAAACACAGACACACAACTAGAGTCATACATCAGTCTAGCCACATATGCACACCTATCGAATAAATGTAGTTTGCATGGAGACCTTTAATTCCAGTAGAATTCCTCAGAATTTGTTCTAGTTTACTTCCTTTCCATAATGGAAATTCCCTTTTCCAAAAATGACAGACTTGGCTCTCAGCATTCTTATGTATTTGCTGAGTTGATGAATCCCAACGCATGTAAGTGATCCCTCCTCCACAAAAGGATCCTCCTCAGAATCTATGCAGAACCATCCCTTGCCCTTGACTTCCACACTTCACTCAAGCTAGAATCCATGAAACAGCCTCCTTCCCACCCATTCCCCAGGGACACCCTTCTTTCCACCTTGGGCTCTGACTCTCCAGGCAGGGATGCCCCTTTACACATACACATGCCTTGCCTGGCAGCACCTAATGGCTTTAGGACTGACTTGCTCAGGCACAAAAAAAAGGAAGGGAAAGAAAGGGTAAGGACAGGAAAAGGTGAATATATCGTAATACAGTCAGCCAATCAACATGAACTGTAACAAATCCAAGCAATGTGATGAAGCCAGTCGTTTTTGTTTTTCTCATTGTCCTCCAGCTTCCTCTTCCTGACTCTGTCCTTTGCCCCAGTTCCTTTTTCCTTCTTAAATCCTGCCCTCCATCAAGAGTACCAATGTTAAGAGGCATGATTCCCACATTATAACTCATCTCTGCTGCTTCGCTGACATTCAGCGTGACATCCCTGCAGCTGGGACACTCAAACTCTCTCACATGATGGACCAGAAGGTTTCACTCCTAATTTCAGGGATAGGTAGGAGAGAAGGTGCAGGGCACACGTTGGAGCGTTCAGTCCTTCATCTGTGAAATGCGGATGATCACAAATTGTGGGAGAAACAGAGACAGCAGCAACCAGACCGCTTTCAATGAGTGCTACATGCCAAACCCAGTGCATCACACGACTCCTTGACATTCAAGGCACGCCAAGTAGATTTCTATGCCGGGACATTTGCATTTGTTGTTCTTTCTGCCTGGAATGCTCTTCCCTTAGATAACCCCATGGCCTGCTCCCTCACTTCCTCCGGATCTCTGCTTACTTGCCATCTTTCAGGGAGACGTTCCCTCATTACCTTGAATAAAATAATAACATCATACCCACATATATCCTTTCCCCTGATGTAGCATTATCTTTCTTCATAGTGCCTGCCACCCTTGATTTATCTCCTGACCACCAAATCTATGAAGGGAGAGACTTGGTCAGTTCTGTCCTGTCACAAACTATTCCAATAGTGCTCAGGTCTATGGCAGGTGCTCAGAAAACATTTGCTGAAGGATAGTCTGAAGCCAGGCCCTTTGCACACATCGCTAACACGCACAGGTACCCTGCAAGACGCGCACTGGCCCGAATGTATTAATTATGATATGTACTGAGATTCCAGGAGACAACTGATACACTCAACAACACACCGTCAGCATGTCAGGTTCCAGACCTTGGAATCATATCTGCCAGCTTCAAAGCCCTCAGTTTCTGGACACAGACCTCACAGCCAAGAACATAAGAGGTTTTCTTTCTGACACAAAGACTCCAAGCAGCTCAGATAGATACCCAGAGACACCAAAAAGAGCTCACTGAATCTCTGCACAGACAGCTCACAACTTGTCTCAGACCCTCAAACACAACAGAGACCATAACCATACACACTGTGACAAAGACCCTCCAAACAGACCAAAGTCTTCCAGACAGATACAAATGAGAACTGCACAGATACTTCACATCACGGAGACTGACTCCCAAACCACTGGACAATTACTAATCTAATACAAAAAACAGAAAGACAGAGCTTTTAATAACTAGAGAACATCATCATATAACCTTTAGATAAAGTCGCCAGACAAATGGAAAACCTGCACCCTCTGCACAGATTCCCCAAACAGCTGATAGTTTACACCTTTAGACAAACCCATCCTTAAAGCAGCTCACAGACATCACAACTTGGGTCCTAGAATAAAAAACTCACAGCTCTCACAATCTCAGGTGCACACGCCTACACAGAGATCTCACACCCAGGGACTGAAATGCCAGAAAGCTCCAAAAATGCACACCCCAGAATACAAGGACACACATCCTAAGGGCTTTGTACTATGGCTCACAAAATCCACTCAGATCAAATATCCCACCACTCACAACTCCGCCCAAAGGCTCAAGAAGATAAAATGTACCCAAACAGCACCTGTGTTGTCACACGCAGAGATACACAAGCCCAGGCTCCCTGACACAGGTTACTCTCCAGGGAGAGACAGCAAACTCAGAGACCGCTCTCTGGACATGAATTGCATGCATTTGTGTGCATGACCTTGCGCTGCCGCACGATCCAGACTGAGCAAGAGCTAAACAAGACTGAAACGCCGGCACCATGCACAGCCAGAGACTGCGCCAAACCTCGCCACTAACCAGGGCAGCTATTCGACCCCTTCCGGAAGAGCAAGAAAACTCTGAAAAAATTGTATGCTCTAAAAAGCCGCGCACCGCAAAAAGTCTCTCGCCCTCAGTTCCAGCTCTGCGGCCCCTGTAACAGCCAGCCAGCCAATTGGAACTGGGCAGGAGACGAAGCAGGGCGGAAGTCGCGGGACTTCCGGCGCCTATTCGCGCCCTGGAAGAGCTAATTCCGGCGATCACGCGGTGACCAATCAATGCCCAGAACGCTTCCCTGACGCCTTACCCCAAACTGGCAGCCCTTGTCGCTCCGTAAAGTCCGTCCTTGGATGTAACCATGTAGAAAGGAAGGGGTGGAATTGGAAACGAGACGAAGACAGTTGCCGCTTAACACCGGTGTCAATCGGACTCAAATGCAGCGGGAAGACGGAATAGAGCGAATGGGAATGGACCCAGTGGTGCCATGGGTGCCTCCGCTAGGAACTCTGGTCGATGCCCGACGCGGTGGAAAGGTACTCTGTTTGTTGTCATACGCCCTCTCGAATGGTACCTTCCAGAGTGGGTGTTCTTACCGCTACCCCTCACTGGGCCATCCCAGGACAGAACTGTTTCATCTCGCGCGCCCCTTGGTGGTGAGACTGGGGAACAGCCGATGTAGATGCCGGTGGACCATTAGAGGGTGATCCTCCAAGGGCGGAAAGGCAAAGTTAGGATGAATACCCCACCGATTGCTGCAATCTTGGACTCAGAAAAATGTCTTCCGAAACTGAAGATTACTTCTGTGTAGTGGCCACTGTCCTATCAGGAAGCATCGAAAGCATTTTCTGTGTGCTGGGCATTGTGCTTGTTTGTGCTTTCCTGTTTAATACAGAATAGGTCTCAATGGGGAAAGCCAGTCGCAGTCCCGCAGCGGGCAGGGGAGAGAAATTTTCGGACTGGGATCTGAAGGTGTGGAGTGGGGAAGGCCTCTGTCATTGACTGCGAGTAATATGTGAGAAGGACAACAGGATTTTCCATTCTGTTAGGAAAGGGGTCAACTCCGAGGGGACCCAAGGACACCGCGTAGCTGAGATAAAGACCATGTACTCCCTGAATATGTTCTCTAGCAGAATCCCCAGCCTGTCTAGCTATGCCTCTCTCAGCAAGTTTAAATTTACTTGTTCATTCCGACATTCATCCTCTTCACAGTTTCTGTCAAGCACAACTATGTGTGTTAGGAAAGAGAAAATCAACTTTGGCTTCATGGAACTTCCATTGTGTTGGGGTCATACAGCCCCAAAAGATAAGTAATTTATCGGGTGTTCATAACTGCTGTGATTAACATTAAACTGGGATAGTGAAATAGAGAGAGGGGATGATATCTAGAAAGAGTGGCCAGGGAAGTTCCTTCTAAGATTGTGACATTTGAGCAAAATCCTAGAGGAGATGCCTATCTGGGCAAAAAGTATCCCAGACAGAGTTAAGGCCAGTGGAAAACCTGGGGAGTGGAACTCAGTGTAGTGTGTATGAAAAGAGTGAGGAGGTCTATGGGACTGTTGCAGCATGATGGAGGGAGAGCCAGGAGATCCGATGAGAGTGGTGATGAGGGGATGGCCCTAGGGGGGACTTTGACTTGATCCACAGGAGGTTTCTTAACAGAGAAGCCCCCAGGGTTCTTTCAGAGGCCCATATCACATAATGATTGTTGTGGAGCTCTAGATTCATCCCAGGAAAACCACACACCCTCTGCAGTTGAAATGCCTTTCCTGGAATCCCCTACACTCAAGGGGAATCCCCCCCTACTGCTCCCAGTGAAAAATCGTGTCAATTGATGATACCCTCAGGAGAGACAGAGGAAGGACCCTCACGGAATGAGTGACGTCACAGTCAGTCTCGTAAAGAAAAAGAGGGAGAATGGAACAGGCACAGAGATGTCAGGCAGAAAGACAAAGATAGAATATTGGATAGGGACAGAGAGACTGTTTCTGGCAACAAATGATCCCCAATTAGCACCCACCTATGGGCCCCCAGCCCTGCTACTGGATGATGTACCTATCTCTTCAGGAGAAAAGAAACTGCTCCCCACCACCACCCCCCCACCAAGGACTGTCTCTAAGAAATGATTCTGTTGCCCGTGGCCTGGGTCTTAATCATGCTCCCTTGGGACACATCAGAGTTCTCTGTCCTGATGAAGACATGGAGATGTTCCAGTCATGGGGAGGCTCATGCTGTACACAGGGTACCTAACAACCTGTCCAGCCCTGTCTGCCCTCCCACTTACCTCAGTGCCAATGAATGCTTTGATACGGGAAAGAGAGGCAGGGATCTCTGCATTTGTGGTGGAGCCTCATGCAAATTGGTGAATGTGAGGTTTCTCCCCAACTGCTTGGAGGTTCACCTCTGTATTTTCCACCACCACATCCCCAGGGAATGTACAGAACACATTCCATACATCAGGCAAGAAGCTGGGTGTGTGATGGGGAGACACAGAGACATATCCTGACAATGAGACAGTCACGGGGTCCTTGTGGGCCTCTGCCAACCCCCCCTCCCCCACTACCTGGCCAGGGTTCTGCTGAGTCTTCCCTGCCTCCTCCAAGGAGCCCAAGCCTGCATCCAGTTCCTCCTGTCCTCATGAGCCGAGACCTTCCATCTGCACTGGGCCTTGGGCTCCCATCTGCAAATGGTGGCCTCTTTGTCGTGGGTTGGGCAGATTGTCTGAGTGACAATCACAGTTTTTTCACAGGGCCCCTATCAAAGGTGGTAGTCATGGCAGGAAGTATTGTTCTTATCAATTTTCTTACTGCAGCCTCCTGTGTACTGCATATGACTTTCCCTCCCTGAGGATGGGGCCACAAGCTTTTATCTCTGTACGGAGGCATGGTAGAAATCTCAGCAAGTGTGATATCACAGGTCTACTTCTAAGACCCATGAGAATGGGGTCCATCCAGCCTTCCTCATAAGACTACCCTCATATCCAGATACATGAACAGCTCAGAGACCCAACCCTCTGGACAAAACCCTCCCAAAGAGTTCAGAGGCTTCATGCCTGGGACAGAGATCCACGAACAGTTCAGAGAGCACTCATCCTGGACAGCAACCCAAGACAGCTCAAATACGTCACACCTGAGGACACAGACCCTAACCATCTTAGACAATTCCAACTCTCAGTTCAGTTCAGTCGTTCAGTCGTGTCCGACTCCTTGAGAGAAGCATGCTCTCTGTGGACTGCAGCATGCCAGGCCTCCCTGTCCATCGCCAACTCCCGGAGTTTACTCAAACTCATGTCCATTGAATCAGTGATGCCATCCAACCATCTCATCCTCTGTCATCCCCTTCTCCTCCCGCCTTCGATCTTTCCCAGCATCAGGGTCTTTTCAAATGAGTCAGTTCTTCGCATCAGGTGGCCAAAGTATTGGAGTTTCAGCACCAGTCCTTCCCATGAATATTGAGGACTGATTTCCTTTAGGATGGACTGGTTGGATCTCCTTGCAGTCTAAGGGACTCTCAAGAGTCTTCTCCAACACCACAGTTTGAAAGCATCAATTCTTCGGCACTCAGCTTTCTTTATAGTCCACCTCTCACATCCATACATGACTACTGGGAAAACCATAGCCTTAACTAGATGGACTTTGCTGGGAAAGTAATGCTTCTGCTTTTAACATGCTGTCTAGGTTGGTCCTAATTTTTCTTCCAAGCAGCAAGCGTCTTTTAATTTGATGGCTGCAATCACCATCTGCAGTGATTTTGGAGCCCCCCAAAATAAAGTCTGTCACTGTTTCCACTGTTTTCCCATCTATTTGCCATGAAGTGATGGGATCAGATGCTGTGGTCTTATTTTTCTGAATATGGAGTTTTAAGCCGACTTTTTTTTTAATTGGATGCTAATTAGTTTACAATATTATATTGGTTGGTTTTGCCATACATTGACATGAATCCGCCCTGGGTGTCCATGTGTTCCCCTTCTTGAAACCCCCTCCCACCTCCCTCCTCCCCATATCCACCTTCTGGGTCATCCCCATGCACCAGCCCCGAGCATCCTTTATCATGCGTCGAACCTGGACTGGCTATTCGTTTCACGTATGATAATGTACATGTTTCAATGCCATTCTCCCAAATCATCCCACCCTCACCCTCTCCCACAGAGTCCAAAAGACTGTTCTATACACCTGTGTCTCTTTTGCTGTCTCGTATACAGGGTTAAGGTTACCATCTTTCTAAATTCCATATATATGCATTAGTATACTGTATTGGTGTTTTTCTTTCTGGCTTACTTCATTCTCTATAATAGGCTCCAATTTCATCCACCTCATTAGAACTGATTCAAAAGTATTCTTTTTAATGGCTCAATAATACCCCATTGTGTATATGTACCAAAGCTTTCTTATCCATTCTTCTGCAGACGGACATCTATGTTGCTTCCATATCCTCGGTATTATAAACAGTGCTGCAATGAACACTGAAGTACATGTGTTTCTTTCAATTCTGGTTTCCTCGGTGTGAATGCCCAGGAGTGCGATTGGTGGATCATATGGCAGTTCTATTTCCAGTTTTTTGAGGAATCTCCACACTGTTCTCCTTAGTGGCTGTACTAGTTTGCATTCCCAGCAACAGTGTAAGAGGGTTCCCTTTTCTCCACACCCTCTCCAGCATTTATTGCATGTAGACTTTTGGATAGCAGCCATTCTGACTGATGTGAAATGGTATCTCACTGTGGTTTTGACTTGCATTTCTCTGATTATGAGGGATGTTGAGCATTTTTTCATGTGTTTTTTAGCCATCTTTATGTCTTCTTTGGAGAAATGTCTGTTTAGTTCTTTGGCCAATTTTTTGATTGGGTCGTTTTTTTTTTTTTTTTTTTTTCTGGAATTGAGTTGCAGGAGCTGCTTGTATATTTTGGAGATTAATTCTTTGTCAGTTTTTTCATTTGCTACTATTTTCTCCCATTCTGCAGGCTGTCTTTTCATCTTGCTTATAGTTTCCTTTGCTGTGCAGAAGCTTTTAATTTTAATTAGGTTCCATTTGTTTATTTTTGCTTTTATTTTCAATATTCTGGGAGGTGGGTCATGGAGGTTCCTGCTGTGATTTATGTTGGAGAGTGTTTTGCCTATGATCTCCTCTAGGAGTTTTATATTTTCTGGTCTTACATTTAGATCTTTAATCCATTTTGAGTTTATTTTTGTGTATGGTGTTATAAGGTGTTCTAGTTTCATTCTTTTACAAGTGGCTGACATGTTTTCCCAGCACCACTTGTTAAAGACAGTGTCTTTTGTCCATTTTATATTCTTGCCTCCTTTGTCAAAGATAAGGTGTAATAGGTGCGTGGATTTATCTCTGGGCTTTCTATTTTGTTCCATTGATCTATGTTTCTGTCTTTGTGCCAGTACCATACTGTCTTCATGACTGTGGCTTTGTAGTAGAGCCTGAAGTCTGGCAGGTTAATTCCTCCAGTTCCATTTTTCTTCTTCAAGATTGCTTTGGCTATTCGAGGTTTGACTGTTAAAGTTCTGTTAATAAAGTTTCTTTTTCTACTTGCATTTTTTTTTGTTAAATTTATTTCTGGGTATTTAATGTTATTGAAAGTTCATGGTGTGTGATTTTTATTGCCAAGTTCAGCATGTATGTAGAGATAGAATGTTTGTTTATATATTTTCTGTCCAACAGTTCCTCTATATATGCATATTAATTCCAAAAATTTATATCTAGATCCTTTTTGCTTTTCAAAATATACTATTATATTTGAATATTAACAATTTGTAGTGCCTTAAGCCTTATATCTTTTCTCATTTGGCAGCACTAAGCAAAACTAGCCAGAATAGTCTTGATTAAAACAGGTGATAATCGGTATTTTTCCTGGTAGGAAATGAAAAATGTTCTCCATTTCAACCTGTTTACTTTGCTTTTTTGTAGATATATTTTATCAGAGAAAGTTCCATTCTATTCCTAGTTTCCTGTCTTGAATATAGATTAATTTTCATCAATTGAGATGATCACAAAATTTTTCCCCTCAATTTTTCCATTAATGTTGTGAATTACATTGTGAATTATATAGTGAATTACATAAACCACCCTCTCACTTCTAGGGATAAAAAAATTTGTTCATGACGTAGTGTTTAGGAGTAATCTATATGTTAATACATACATATATATATATATTCCGGAGAAGGCAATGGCAAGCCACTTCAGTACTCTTGCCTAGAAAATCCCATGGATGGAGGAGCCTGGTAGGCTGCAGTCCGTGGGGTCGCTAAGGGTCGGACACCACTGAGCGACTTCACTTTCACTTTTCACTTTCACACATTGGAGAAGGAAATGGCAACCCACTCCAGTGTTCTTGCCTGGAGAATCCCAGGGACGGGGGAGCCTGGTGGGCTTCCGTCTATGGGGTCACACAGAGTCGGACACGACTGAAGTGACTTAGCAGCAGCAGCATATATATATTCAGTTCAGTTCAGTCGCTCAGTCGTGTCCAACTCGTTGCAATCCCATGAATCACAGCACGCCAGGCCTCCCTGTCCATCACCAACTCCTGGAGTTCACTCAAACTCATGTCCACCGAGTCGCTGATGCCATCCAGCCATCTCATTCTCGGTCGTCCCCGTCTCCTCCTGCCCCCAATCCCTCCCAGCATCAGACTCTTTTCCAGTGAGTCAACTCGTCGCATGAGGTGGCCAAAGTATTTGAGCGTCAGCTTTAGCATCAGTCCTTCCAATGAACACCCAGGATTGATCTCCTTTAGAATGGACTGGTTGGATCTCCTTGCAGTCCAAGGGACTCTCAAGAGTCTTCTCCAGCACCACAGTTCAAAAGCATCAATTCTTCGGTGATCAGCTTTCTTCACAGTCCAACTCTCACATCCATACAGGACCACGGGAAAACCATAGCTTTGACTAGATGATCCTTTGTTGGCAAAGTAATGTCTCTGCTTTTTAATATACTATCTTGGTTGGTCATAACTTTCCTTCCAAGGAGTAAGCGTCTTTTAATTTCATGGCTGCAATCAGTATCCGCAGTGATTTTGGAGCCCCAAAAAATAAAGTCTCACACTGTTTCCAATGTTTTCCCATCTATTTCCCATGAAGTGATGGGACCAGATGCCATGATCTTAGTTTTCTGAATCTTGATCTTCAAGCCAACCTTTTCACTCTCCTCCTTCACTTTCATCAAGAGGCTTTTGAGTTCCTCTTCACTTTCTGCCATAAGGGTGGTGTCATCTGCATATCTGAGGTGATTGATATTTCTCCCAGCAATCTTGATTCCAGCTTGTGCTTCTTCCAGCCCAGCGTTCCTCATGATGTACTCCTTATATAAGTTAAATAAGCAGGATGACAATATACAACCTTGATGTACTCCTTTTCCTATTTGGAACCAGTCTGTTGTTCCACAGAGCCACGTAAAACTCAGTAGGATGAAGGAACTAGGGGGGGAAACAGACGTGTCAGTAAGACTGGACCTGCCCTGGGTGGGTGGGGGAACTGAAGCAGGGGTCTAATCCCTGCATTGGGGCAATTGTCTGAGTCAGAAGAGAAACAATTAAGGCTGAGAGTAAAACGGCTGATATGTGGAAGCCTAAAGGGAATGAAAATCATACATCCTTGCCACATCCATACATACCCTGGACAGGGATGCAGGTGCCCTGGAAGTTGCAGTCTCTGGGAGCTGGAGTTTAGGGATTGTGGAGCAATCCCAGGTTGAGAGCCCCTCTTGATGGTGGAGAAATGATGGAGGGGATGTGAAGGAGGAGATTCTGGTGGGAAATTCCTGTGGAGGAAAGCCAGGCAGCCATGGAAGCAAGGCGATACTGCTGAGTCACGTGTGGGGGGGGGGGTGGAGCCATCACTGTGGCCTCCCTCCCCGCACACTGGCATTGGCCGCTGAGCAGTAGAGAGGCTGATCCAGAGAGTGCGTGATGCACTGAACTACAGAGTAGGACCGCACCCAGGGTGCTCTTTCAAGTGCCTGTCGTGCCAATATACAGAGTAGGAACCCAGCCAGGGGGGATCCTCTATGTGCCTGATGCACTGAACAACAGAGAAGGACCCCAGGCAAGGGAGCCCTCTAAGTGCCTGAACGGGCGGAGATACAGAGAAAGACTGGCCAAAGAGGCCTTCTCATCACCAGCTACAAGAGGCCAAACAAAAAGACTCTGAGAGGGCATTAACTTCTGCGGCAGAGTTAGTCCATGTCCCTGAACGCTGGGTGCCGCCAGTGAGAGGGTAACAGGCAGGAAGGCCAGGGGTCTCCAAACGGAGGAAATAGGCTGCAAGTGTCAGACATTTTTATCTCTTTTAAGTGGCAGGAGGAAACAAACTACCTATATTTTTCCTTCTCTATACAAATTTTAAAAGGAGGTTTCTCTTAAAGTCTCCTAAATTTTCTTAAAATACTGTGTTGCCATTATGACACCTGGTTTCCTCTGATGTTAACTATTCTCAAACCTTGAGTTAACCAATGCATTTTTCTTATGGGAGTGTTTGTCTTAAGCTATGTTAATGTACTATGCATTTACCCCAAACTCTGTCTTCAAGTCGGTTCCTCCTAATGGCTCAGAACCTACTTGTCATCTGAACCTACTGACTCAGAACCAGTATGTTATACTCAGATATTGTTCCCCTAATCTATGTAAATGAAACTATCTGTATGGTAATCTGTCCTTCTACAAGATTCAAGTCAATCGTTTTATGGCCCAGGATGAATCATCTGGTGCTAAGATTATCCCAAAATACATCTTATGGATGAGGGGCCTGGTGCCATTCTGAGATTTAAGACATTCCTTTCTTTCATTAACAGACTGCTAGTGACTATATAACATCCAGCTGAAGACTAGCAGGGGGGTACTCTTTCTGCCCCCTTCTGATGCCTATATCAGAAGCTTTTCCTATCTTCTTTATATTTTAATAAAACTTTATTAGACAAAAGCTCTAAGCGATCAAGCCTCATCTCTGACCCCGGATTGAATTCTTCTCCTCAGGAGGCCAAGAATCCTGGCATCTTTTCGTGGGTCAACAACAACCTTTCACCAGGATCCACAGAAGCGAAGCAGCTGCGCCAACTGTCACTGGGGCAGAGCTGCCACAGGCAAAATAAACGTCTTGCATCTATGCACGCAGAGTTGCTTTGGTCGTGTCCAACACTTTGCGACCCTGTAGACTGTGGCCTGCCTGGCTTCTCTGTCAGGGGGTTCTCCAGGCAAGAACACTGGAGCGTATTTGGTAATACTGGTTGCCATACCCTTCTAGAGCACTGTATTTCCTTCTGCCCTACCGCCAACTCCCCTGAGTACCTGGTGTTGCCAGAACCCCTGTGACCCAAGCAGCTGCAACACCTCCACAGTTGGCTCTCATAGGGGCAAACCCAAGTCTTCCAGTGCAGCCTCAGGAGCAAAATCCAGTGGACAACCCACGTGCAGAGGTGGAAATAAAACCACAAATGAAACCCAGGGGCTGTGTAGGTAAGGAAGAAGACCCAAAAGCTTCCCAACAGCTGCACAATCTGCAGATTAAATCCACATGATCAACTAGGCAGACTCTCTATGGAAGATATTAAAGGACATTGGGAGCTGCCATTAAAGGAAACGCAGTAGTTCTGATAGCTGTGGACACTGGAGGCAAGAACAGGCAGGTGTAGGGCCAGATTAAAATCTGAGCAACAAGTAACATAAAATGGAAACCCAGTACATTTAACAACTGATCTTTCAGCAGAAACTCTGCAGGCCAGAAGGGAATGCAGGATATATTTAACGTACTAAAAGAGAAAGATCTACAGACAAGATTACTCTACCCAGCAAATATCTCATTCAAAACTGATGGAGAAATAAAAAGCTTTTCCGATAAGCAAAATTAAGAAACTTCACTACCACCAAACCAGCTTTACAACAAATGTTAAAGGGACTTATATAGTCAAGAAATACAAGAGAAGAAAAAAGATCTACAAAATCAACCCCAAACAATTACGAAAATGGCAATAGGAACATAAATATCAATAACTACTTTAAATGTAAATGGATTAAATGCTCCAATCAAGAGGCACAGACTGGCTGAATGGATGCAAAAACAAGACCCAAATATATGCTGTCTACAGGATACCCACTTCAGTCCTCAAGACACATATAGACTGAAAATGAGAGGTTGGAAACATATATTCCACGCAAATGGGAAGCAAAAGAAAGCTGGAGTTGCAATCCTCATATAAGACAAAATAGACCTTGAAGTAAAGATTACAAGAGGTAAGGAAGGACACTACCTAATGATCAAGGGATCAATCCAAGAGGAAGACATAACAATTTTAAGGAGATCCAACCAGTCCATTCTAAAGGAGATCAGTCCTGGGTGTTCATTGGAAGGACTGATGCTAAAGCTGAAACTCCAATACTTTGGCCACCTCAGGCGAAGAGTTGACTCATTGCAAAAGACTCTGATGCTGGGAGGGATTGGGGGCAGGAGGAGAAAGGGACGACAGAATGAGATGGGTTGATGGCATAACTGACTCGATGGACATGAGTTTGAGTGAACTCTGGGAGTGGGTGTTGGACAGGGAGGCCTGGCGTGCTGTGATTCATGGGGTCGCAAAGAGTAGGACACGACTGAGTGACTGAACTGAACTGAACTGATGCACCCAACAAAGGAGCACCCCAATACAAAAGACAACACTAACAGACATGAAAGGAGAAATTGACAGTAACACAAAAGTAGTAGGAGACTTTAACTCCCTATTCACACCAATGGACAGATCATCAAAACAGAAAATTAATAAGGAAACACAAGTGTTAAATGATACATTAGATGAGATGGATCTCATTGATAGCTTCAGGACATTCCATCCAAATGCAGAAGAATACGCCTTCTTCTCAAGTTCACATGGAACATCTCCAGGATAGACCACATCTTGGGTCACAAAACAAAGTTCAGTAAATTTAAGAAAACTGAAATTGTCTCAAGCATCTTCTCTGACCACAATACTATGAGACTAGATATAAATATCAAGACAAAAACTGTTAAGAAACCCAAACACATGGAGATTAAACCACAGGTCTCTAAATAACCAACAATTTACTGTAGAAATCAAAAGGAAAATCATAAAAATTTCTAGAAACAAATGACAATGAAATCACAACTCAAAACCTATGGGATGCAGCAAAAGCAATTCTAAGAGGGAAATTTACAGCAATACAATCCTACCTCAAGAAACAAGAAAAACACTGAATAGACAGCCTAACTTTACACCTAAAACAACTGGAAAAAGAAGAAGAAAAGATCCCCAAAAATAGCAGAAGGAGAGAAACATAACAATCCGAGCAGGAATAGTGAAAAATAAATGGATGAAACAATAGTAAAGGTTAATAAAACTAAAAGCTGATTCTTTGAGAGAATAAAACTGACAAAGCTTTAGTCAGGATCTTCAAGAACAAAAGAGAGAAGAATCAAATAAACAAAATTAGAAATGAAAAAGGAGAGGTTACAACAGACAATGCAGAAATACAAAGGATTATAAAAGACTATTATGAACAACTATATGGCAATAAGATGGATAACCTGGATGGAATGGACAGATTCTTGGAAAAGTTCAATCTTCCAAGACTGAACCAGGAAGAAATGGAAATTATGAACAACCCACTTACAAGCACTGAAATTGAGGCTGTGATCCAAAATCTTCTGAAAAACAAAAGCCCAGGATCGGATGGCTTCACAGGAGAATTCTATCAAACATTTAGAGAAGAGCTAATGCCTGTCCTTCTAAAACTCTTTCAAAAAATTGCAGAGGATGGAATACTTCTAAACTCATTCTATGAGGCCACCATCACCCTGATACCAAAACCAGACAAAGACAACAGAAAAAAAAAAGGAAAACTACAGGCCAATATCACTTATGAGCATAGATACAAAAATCCTCAACAAAATTTTAGCAGAATTCAGCAACACATCAAAAGCCTCATACACCATGATCAAGTAGGGTTTATTCCAGGTATGCAAGGATTCTTCAACATACACAAATCAATCAATGTGATACACCATATTAAAAAATTGAAAGGTAAAATCCATATCATCATCTCAAGAGATGCAGAAAAAGATTTGACAAAATTCAGTACCCATTTATGATTAAAACTGTTCAGAAAATGGACATAGAAGGAACCTACATCAACATAGTAAAGGCCATATATGATAAGCCTAGAGCAAACATTATTTTCAATGATGAAAAACTGAAAGCATTCCCCCTAAGGTCAGGAATGAGACAAGGATGTCCACTTTCACCACTATTATACAACATAGTTCTGGAAGTCCTAGCTATAGTAGTCAGGGAAGAAACAGAAGTAAAAGGAATCCAGAAAATAAAAGAGGTAAAGCTCTCGTTGTTTGCAGATGACATGATACTGTACATGGAAAGCCCTAAAGATAGTATCAGAAAATTACTAGAGCTAATCAGTGAATTTAGCAAGGTTGCAGGATACAAAATCGATAGACAGAAATCTCTTGCAGTTCTATATACTAACAATGAAAATCCAGAAAGAGAATTTAAGGAATCAGTCCCATTCACCATTGCAACAAAAAGAATTAATATCTAGGAATAAACTTACCTAAGGAGACAAAAGAATTGTACTCAGAAAATTATAAGACATTCAGGAAAGAAATCAAAGATGGCAGAAACAGATGGAGAGATATCCATGTTTGTGGGTAGGAAGAATCAATATTGTGAAAATGACTCTACTACCAAATGCATTCTACAGATTTAATGCAATCCCTATCAAATTACCAATGGTATTTTTCACAGAACTACAACAAGAAATTTCACAATTCATATGGAAACACAAAAGACCACGAACAGCCAAAGCAGTCTTGAGAAAGAAGAATGGAGCTGGAGGAATCAAACTTCCTGACTTCAGATTATACTACAAAGCTACAGTCATCGAGACAGTATCGTATTGGCACAAAAACAGAAATATAGACCAATGGAACAAGACAGAAAGACTAGAAATAAATCCATGCACCTATGGGTACCTTATTTTTGACAAAGGAGGCAAGAATATACAATGGGGCAAAGACAGCTTCTTCAAAAAATGGTGCTGGAAAAATTGGACAGCTACATGTAAAAGAATGACATTAGAATGCTTCCTAACACCATACACAAAGATAAACTCAAAATGGGTTAAAGACGTAAATGTAAGACCAGAAACTATAAAACTCTTAGAGGAAAACATAGGCAGAATACTCGGAGACATAAATCAAAGCAAGATGCTCTATGACCCACCTCCTAGAGTAATGGAAATAAAAGAAAAGGAAACAAGTGGGACCTGATTAAACTTAAAAGCCTTTGCACAGCAAAGGAAAGTATGCTGCTGCTGCTGCTGCTAAGTCACTTCAGTCATGTCCGACTCTGTGTGACCCCATAGATGGAAGCCCACCAAGCTCCCCTGTCCCTGGGCTTCTCCAGGCAAGAACACTGGAGTGGGTTGCCATTTCCTTCTCCAATGTGTGAAAGTGAAAAGTGAAAGTGAAGTCGCTCAGTCATGTCCTACCCCTAGCGACCCCATGGACTGCAGCCCACCAAGCTCCTCAATCCATGGGATTTTCCAGGCAAGAGTACTGGAGTGGCTTGGCATTGCCTTCTCCGAAAGGAAAGTATAAGTGAGGTGAAAAGACAACCCTCAGAATGGGAGAAAACAATAGCAAATTAAACAACTGACAAAGGATTATTTTCCAAAATATACAAGTAGCTCATACAACTCAATGCCAGGAAAACAAAGAACCCAATTAAAAAGTGGGGAAAAGACCTAAACAGACATTTCTCCAAAGAAAACACATAGACGGCTACCAAACACATGAAAAGATGCTCAACATTGCTCATTATTAGAGAAACGCAAATCAAAACTACAATGATATATCACCCCACTCCGGTCAGAATGGCCATCATCAAAAGTCTACAAACATTAAATGCTGGCGAGGGTGCCCTGTTGGTGGGAATGTAAATTAATACAGCCACTGTGGAAGTCAATATGGAGATTCCTTAAAACACTAGGAATAAAACCACCATCTATGACCCTGCAATCCCACTCCTAGGCCTATACCCTGAGGAAACCAAAACTGAAAAAGACCCATGTATCCCATTGTTCAATCCAGCAGTATTTATAATAGGTAGAACATGGAATCAAGCTAGATGTCCATCAGCAGATGAATGGATAAAGAAGTCTAGTACATATACACAAGGGGATATTATTTAGCCTAAAAAAGGAACGCCTTTGAGTCAGTTCTAATGAGGTGGCTAAACCTAGAACTTATTATACAGAGTGAAGTAAGTCAGATAGTGAAAGATAAATATCATATTCTATTGCACATATACAGAATCTAGAAAAGTGGTACTGAAGAATTTATTCACAGGGCATCAGTGGAGAAACAGACATAGAGAACAGACTTATGAACATGGGGAGAGGGTAGGAGGGGATGAGATGTTTGTAAAGAGTAACTTGGAAACTTCCATTGCCATGTGTAAAATAGATGGGCAATGGAAGTTTACTGTTTGGCTTAGGAAACTCAAACAGGGGCTCTGTGTCAACCTGGAGGGGTGGGATGGGGAGGGATATAGGGGGTTCAGGAGGGAGGGCATGGAAGGACTGATGCTAAAGCTGAAACTCCAATACTTTGGCCACCTCATGCGAAGAGTTGACTCACTGGAAAAGACTCTGATGCTGGGAAAGGGTGGGGGCAGGAGGAGACAGGGACGACGAAGAATGAGATGGCTGGATGGCATCACCAACTCTATGGACATGAGTTTGAGTGAACTCCGGGAGTTGGTGATGGACAGGGAGGCCTGGCGTGCTGTGATTCATGAGGTCGCAAAGGGTCGGACACGACTGAGCGACTGAACTGAACTGAATGGCAGATTCATGTTGAGGTTAGACAGAAAACAACAAAATTCTGTAAAGCAATTATCCTTCAATTAAAAAATAAATAATAAAAAAGTTTTCCATGGCAAATGCCGCAACAGATCTTTCACATACTTCTGACTTACCTTCCAAGTGTTTGGGGTGCAGGGAGAGAGCAGCCACAAATGTCTTTTCTTCTCTATAGCATCCTCCATTGAATTGATAGTCATCAGATCTCGGGAGCCATCCAGCTGTCTGATTCCTCACTTATATCCTTATTATTACATAATAAGAGGATGCTTACATCTCTGAGCCCTCATCTGAATCTTCATGCACCTAAAAAATATTTCTGCAACAGAGGACCTACTCAGAATTCACTCTGCTTAGGGAATAACAGGGGATTATAAATAGCAACTGTTGTGCCCTTACAGACATATGAAAATCCAGGTCCAAAAGGACAGAAAATGGGAGGTTCAAATCTACCACGTGACTTAAGTTTGAGTATCCCATCTTACCAAAAAGTATGTGACAAAGCTCATAGGTCATGGAGCTGCCTGTAAAGATTAGGTCCTAGCTGGAAGAAAAGGGAAAGGAATGAGGGGAACTTCCTGAGACAAAATGACTTGAGTCTTATCTGCTCTGTCTCCTTATTGGTTATGACATGACATAACTGGGCTCCCCTGGTGGCTCAGATGATAAAGAATCTGCCTGCAATGTTGGACACCTGGGTTCGATCCCTGGGTTGGGAAGATCCCCTGGAGGAGGGCATGGCAACTCACTCCAGTATTCTTGCCTGGAGAATCCCCATGGCCAGAGGTGCCTGGCGGGCTACAGTCCATGGGGTCATAAAGAGTTGGACATGACTGAGTGACTAAGCACAGCACATGACATAACTAAGGGTATCAACACTGGCTCTGACACACTGTGTGAAGGTAAGAAAGGTATTTACATCTTTTGGATCTGTTTCCCCATTTCTAAAATAGAAATTACAATTTTGCACTAAATATTTTTAATGAACAATAAACAAGATAACATAGATGAAGTAGGTGTTACATTGGAAATGGATTTGGCTTATTTTATTCCATTTGTTCATTTAAACTCAAAATGTTTAATTTCATTTATCTTGACAATTATAATTGTCTCACAAATGACACAGATGTTTAATTTCAAGTAGACTATAAGGCTAACTTTTAAAATGAATTGGGCTTCAGAAACGTATTTTGTCTAAGTAAATATATTGATTCAATAGCAGTGTAGCTGGTATGAGACATGGCATCCATTCTAAGGTTGGTTTGTACAAGAGGACTGAGAAGGCTACACTAAGTCATAGTATGTAGAGACAACTGTGCTCCTTGCTGTGTGTGATGACAGAGAAAATAAGCCAATATTCTAGTCATGCAACACCACACAACTCAACACCAGACTCTGTCACATAGTCAGGTAGTCAGTCCTTAAATAACACTGCAGGGGCTACAGGGCCACACAGTGTACCATGGAATTGTTAGTTTGGCTTGTCTCCCTTTTTGACCAGTAAGGAGACAATGAACCCAAATGGATTCAGTTTCTAACTTTCAGACAGTGAAGAAGCAATATGGCCCTGGTGTCAGTTGCCTTGTTCCTCGTCCCACGGTTTGACACTGAATTGAAAGGCCTCAGTAACGGGCACTGCAGGTAGAGGGTCTCTCTGCCAGGAAGGAGCCCACAGTTGTGCTCTATGGCAATGAGAAGTTCTGTAGTGCACAGCTGTACTCTCAGCTGGGGCTAGGGAGACCATCCTATGTTCAACTGAGACCAGAGATGGATGAGTAACAACCTCGTGTCAGCCTCCAGCAAGATAAGCAGGCAGGTGAGAAATTGCCTCATAGCAGCTCTTCACCAGGCTGCTCATCTCCCCTTGCTGCTAGAGCAACCTGAAGGTTTTCTGCCAAGATTCAAGTCAGCCTGCAGTTTAGCCTTGCCTATGTAGCCTACGTGGGGACATGAGAGGTCACCAGGGTACCAAGACAGAGCCACAGCCCTACAGTGTCTGGAGCAAGTCTCAAGGCTTTATGTATGGTGATACAAAAATGACACCTATATACTGACTCCTACATGGAGGAGATGGTTTTCCTGTCAGTCATTAGAAAATATACCTTCATTTAGTACACATGCATTGATTCCTACCATGTTTCAGGATGTATCTGCAATGCTCAAAATAACCAGTGATGTGAGGTGGATGATGCGAATACAACACTGGTGGACAAGAGAGACATAAACAGAAATGAAATGCAGAGGAGAAACACAATGAAGGGGCCTAAGGGGGGAAAAAACTGAGTGGAGTGGCCAAGAAGCAGGAGGAAAGCTAGAATATAAGGTTCATTGTAAGAGTGAGACAGGTTAACTGAACTTCCCACATCCAATGATAATTACTGCTTTCACATACTGATTTTGTGACATAAAGCTGTTGATATCTTTACCTCTGCTACAGACTCAACTCTGTCTCCCACCAAATCTGTATGTTGAAGTGGTAACCGCCAATGAAATAATATTTCGAGATGAATCCTTTGGAGACAATTAGATTTAGATGAGGTCATGAAAGTGGGGCTCACATAAGAAGAAACACCAATCCCACTGCTGGGCATACACACCGAGGAAACCAGAATTGAAAGAGACACGTGTATCCCAATGTTCATCGCAGCATTGTTTGCAATAGCTAGGACATGGAAGCAACCGAGTTATCCATCGGGAGATGAATGGATAAGAAAGTTGTGGTACATATACACAATGGAATATCACTCAGCTATTGAAAAGAACACAGTGGAGTCAGTTTTAATGTGGTGGATGAAACTGGAGCCTATTATACAGAGTGAAGTAAGTCAGAAAGAAAAACACCAATACAGTATATTAACGCATATCTATGGAATTTAGAAAGATGGTAACAATGACCTTATATGCTAGACAGCAAAAGAGACACAAAGATAAAGAACAGACTTTTTGGACTCTGTTTGAGAAGGCGAGAGTGGGATGATTTGAGAGAATAGCACTGAAACATGTTTATTACCATATGTGTAACAGATGACCAGTCCAAGTTTGATGCATGAAACAGGGCACTCGAAGCCAGTGCACTGGGACAACCCAGAGGGCTGGGATGGGGAGGGAGGTGGGAGGGAGGTTTGGGACAGGGGGACACATGTACACCCATGGCTGATTCATGTCAATGTATGGCAAAAACCACCACAATATGATAAAGTAATTAGCCTCCAATTAAAATAAATTAATTAATTTTTTAAAAAAGAAATTTCAATTGGGCCCTGCAATACTTCTAAATTATTCTACATTACCATAAAACCCTCTGGAAAATGCAGACCAGTGGCTCTTTATCTTGCCTTAAAAAAAAAAATGTCACTTGGGAGCTTTAAAAACTATAATATCCAGGATATCACACTTAAATATTCTGAACTACTAGGAAATGTTAGGAATTAGGGCCCCAGACATAAGCAATGCTTAAAAAACTTCCTGGGACATTCTAACATGCATCTAGAATTAATTGCTGAACCAGTTAAAAAGCTAGGCTTCTGCTGTTTTCACTGGAAAACATGGCACGTGACACATTTGTGTGGGCTTTAAATTCAGAGGATAACTTACAGTAATTAATTTACCTGGTTTAGCAAGAGGGCTAACTCTCTTCCTGCTCAAGAGGAAGATGACCCATCAAAAGGCCCTATAAATCCGCAGCCTCCAGATTAACTCAAGGAAACAGAGGAGAAAGTCCCCCCCCACCAATCTTCCTTCATTTCAGCTAACATGTGTCTCCCTTTCATTTACAGGATGTCTAATTAAGAAGCTATAGCCCTGGTTTAAAGTCCATATAAACTCTTTACATCCACTCTATGTGTTTGACAGACAGCTTACATGGGTGTAATAAAATAAATACTTTCTAAATATTTTTAAAAAAGAAGAAGCACCAATGTATTCACTCTGTCTCTGTCTCTGTGTCTGTTTGTCTCTCTCTCACTGCCATGTGAGGACACAACAAGAAGACAGCCATCTATGATCCAGGAATGGAGCTCTCACCAGAATCCAACCGTGCTGCCATTCTGATTTGGACTGCCAGTCTCCAGAACAGTGAGAAATAAATTTCTGTTCCTTAAGTCACCCATTTTATGGCATTTTGTTTGGCAGCCTGAGCCGACAAACACAGCTTTCCAGCCAAACATTAAAATAATCACATTGTTGGACTTCCCTGGTGATCTAGTGGTTAAGAACCCATCTGACAATGCAGGAGACATGGGTTCAAACCCTGGTCCAGGAAGATTCCACATGTCATAGGGCAACTAAGCCTGCATGCCACAACTGTTGAACTCACGTGCCTCAACTTCTAAAGCCCGCACACCCTTGAGCTCATGCTCTGCACCAAGAGAAGCCACCACAATGAGAAGCCCATGCAACACAACTGCAAAGCACCTCCCACTTGCCACAAGTAGAGAAAACCTACATGCAGCCATGAAGACCCAGAGCAGCCAAAAATTAAGTAATTAATGAAAATAAAAAATGATAAAAATAATCATCACATCGTCAGCATTATATCCATTCAAAAGTATTTATCAACAGTCTAGTCTGTTCTTCAGCCCCTTTATATGTGGGAACACTTCAGTGAATTAGTCAAGGCAACCCCTGAGAGGTGATCTGAGAAAGTAGCAGAGTGTCCAGAATTATTAACATAAAAGTAGGGAACAGTAGTACTTTGCTTTTGGACAAAGTAATGTGTACATTTCCCCCTCTACAAGAACAGAAATTTGTCAAGAGAAATGTCCTATGATCACTAGTTAATAATGTATTACTTCCAGGAAAGGAATTGCTGGTTTGATAATGTCTATACTTGATTGTGAGTAGCATAGATCACCGTCATTCAGAGGGCAGAAAATTTCTCTGAGCTTCTGCTGGGAGTCAGGCTCCAGGTTCTGGACTGAAAAGGAACTGAGTATATAGTTATAATTATGCAGGATAGACAGACGAGAGCCAGGGGATGCTTAGAAGAGAGCCCTGTAAATCTGGTGGCCAGGAATGGCTTCTCCCAGGGAATGATGTGTGGGCTTTAGTCTATTTCATTACAGATCATTTTAATCTTTGTTCATTACTCCTCTTGTTCACTAATAATATAAATCTCTCTAGTCAATTATCTCCATGTTATAGATGAGGTAATTGAAAATCATTCCATTGTGTGGATATGCCATCATTTGTTTAACAATACATTGATTGATGGATATTGTGGTTGTTTCCAGTCTGTAGTTTAATAAGTAAAGCATTCATGTAAAAGACTTTGTGTAGATATATACTTTCCTTTGTCTTGAAAAAATACTCAGGATTGGAATGGCTGAAGCCTATAGTATGTATGCCTTTAACTTTTTAATAAAGTGTCTGGTATACATAATTGCACTCCCAGCTATGTAGGACAGTATGACTCAGTTATATATGAGTTCCATTCTTGAAAACGCTTGGTATGGTCAGACTTTTAAATTTTCACAATTCCAATAGGTGTGTAGTGGTATCACATTCTAATTTTAATTTGCATTTCAGTATATTGAGCATATTTTCTGGTGCTGACTTGCCAGCCATATGTATTCTGGCCTGTTCTAATCTCTTGCACAGATCTTTGGGGTTGTTTATCTTTTATATACTATTAAGATTTACTATTGATTTTTATTTATTCATTCTGAAACTTTGTTGTGATGTGCCTTTGTCTAAAGCTTCACTTGTGCTGCACTCTCATGGCCTTCATTTTTAGGACCATTGTTTCATTATTTCTTTGATAATTTTTTCTCCCTTTTTCTCTGTTCAGAGTACCTGGACATTTTCTTATGTTAACTGAGGGCCACATTTATTAGGACTTCATTTGTTTACTTTTCTCCTCTTTTTTTTTTTTTAATCAACTAACTGGAAGATTTGCTCAGCATCTCTGTTCTCAAGTATTCTAGGGACTTCAGAGTCAGTGAATGCATGGAGATTCAGGCAGAGTTGCCGGCCTGGAGAGGGCAATGGATACTCTGGCCCATGCCTTGTCCTAGTACCTCTTCTACTGGGTGTTCAATTTTATACTTTATCATAACCTGTAGCAAACTGCTAAACATAAATATTTTTGGACTAGGAAAAAGAAGAAGGCAATAATATTAACAAAAGAGAAACTTTCTTCATGATAAAAAGCTAAATCTTGGCCAGCAGTGACCCAAATATTCTACCTATGGGAAGACTGCTTCTCATGTGACCAAGAAGTCATTGAGGTATTCTCTTTAACTGGAATCATTCTATACTTGCAAAGATTTACTCCTAGAACTTGTGAACCCATGGTCTTAAGCTTCCTAAAGCTCCAATTCCTTGCCCTCTGACCTTGGACTTTGAGAGAGTCTTTGAAAGGAGAAGAATTGCCTACCCTGGCTGTCTCCCAAGGCAAAGATTCAAAGGAGAGGTGAAGACAAGATGGTGAAGTGGCAGGACTTGAGCGCACATCCTCTCCCCAAAACACTGAAATCACAACTAACTGCTGAACAACCATCGACAGACAGACTGGAACCTACCAAAAACGATGTTCTACATCCAAACACAAAGAATAAGCTACAAACACAAAGAATAAGATGGAAACAGGGGTGCAGTCACAGTGCAGTCAAATCCCATCCCCACTTGGTGAGCAAACCACACACTGAAAAATAGCTACATCACAGAGGTTCTCCCACAGGAGGAGTTCTAAGTCCAATGTAAGGCTCCAGAGTCCGGGAGTCTGGCTTGAGAGCTGAAACCCACAGAGCATTTAGCTTTGAAGGCCAGTGGGACTTCATCACAAGAACTCAAGAGGACTTGGAAAAACAGAAACTCCACTCTTGGAGGTTGCACACAAAGTCATCTGTGCACCAGAACCTGAGGAAAAAGTTGTGACTCATGGGACCCAGGGTGAGGCTTATCTTCTGGTGTTGGAGGTCTCCTGGGAGGCAAGGGGCAACTGCAGTTCACTGTGGGGAAAACGTGTAGTGGATGCATCAGAATGTACTCACTGGCATGAGTTCTTCTGGAGGCCACCATTTCAACACCAAGACTTGGTCCCACCCAAAAGCCTGTAGGCTCCAGCGCTGGGATGCCTCAGGCTAAGCAACCAGTATGACACGAACACAGTCCCACCCATCAGCATACAGGCTGCCTAAGTCTTCCTGAGCCGACAGCCACTTCTATATACACCTTTTGACATGACCCTGCCCATCAGAGGGACAAGACACAGTTGCACCCACCACTGGGCAGACATTAGTCCCTCCCACCAGGAATCCTGAAGAAACTCTCAGAACAACCTAACCCACAAGGGGAAAAACAGTAAAAGCAAGAGGAAATACAATCCTGCAGCCTGCAGAACAGAGACCATGAATACCGAAAGTGAGTCAAAATGAGATAGCACAGGAATATGTTTCACACAAAGGAGTAGGGTAAAACCCCAGAACAACAACTAAGCAACGTGGAGATAGGCAATCTATTCAAAAAAGAATTTAGAGCACTGAGAGTAAAGATGATCCGAGATCTCAGAAGAAAACAATGGAAGGACAGACTGAGAAGATACAAGAAATGTTGAACAAAGAATTAGAAGATCTAAAGAACAAAGTTGCTCAGTGTATCCGACTCTTTGCAAGCCCATGGACTATACAGTCAATAGAATTCTCCAGGCCAGAATACTGGAGTGGGTAGCCTTTCCCTTTTCCAGGGGATCTTCCCAACACAGGAATCGAACCCAGGTCTCCCGCATTGCAGGCAGATATTTTACCAACTGAGCCACAAGGGAAGCCCAAAAGTACTGGAATAGGTAACCTATCCCTTCTCCAGGGGATCTTCCCAAGCCAGGAATCGTACCAGGGTCTCCTGCATTGCAGGCAGATTCTTTACCAACTGAGCTATGAGGGAAGCCCTCATACACATGGACCACAGCCTTGTCTAAGTCAATGAAACTAACCCATGCTGTGTGGGGCCACCCAAGACGGACGGGTCATGGTGGAGAGGTCTGACAGAATATGGTCCACTGGAGAAGGGAATGGCAAACCACTTCAGTATACTTGCCTTGAGAACCCCATGAACAATATGAAAAGGCAAAATGACAGGATAATGAATGAGGAACTCCCCAGGTCGTTAGGTGCCCAGTATGCTATTGAAGATCAGTGGAGAAATAACTCCAGAAAGAATGAAGGGATGGTGCCAAAGCAAAAACAATACCCAGTTGTGGATGTGACTGGTGATAGAAGCAAGATCCGATGCTGTAAAGAGGAATATTGCATAGGAACCTGGAATGTTAGATCCATGAATCAAGGCAAATTGGAAGTGCTCAAACAGGAGATGGCAAGAGTGAACGTAGACATTCTAGGAATCAGTGAACTAAAATGGACTGGATTGGGTGAACTTAACTCAGATGACCATTGTATCTACTACTGTGGGCAGGAATCCCTTAGAAGAAATGGAGTAGCCATCATGGTCAACAAAACAGTCCAAAATACAGTACTTGGATGCAATCTCAGAAACGACAGAATGATCTCTGTTCGATTCTAAGGCAAACCATTCAATATTACAGTAATCCAAGCCTATACCCCAACCAGTAACGCTGAAGAAACTGAAGTTGAACGGTTCTATGAAGACCTACAAGACCTTTTAGAACTAGCACCCAAAAAAGATGTCCTTTTCATTATAGAGGACTGAAATGCAAAAGTAGGAAGTCAAGAAACACCTGGAGTAACAGGCAAATCTGGCCTTGGAGTACGGAATGAAGCAGGGCAAAGGCTAATAGAGTTTTGAACGCACTGGTCATAGCAAACACCCTCTTTCAACAACACAAGAGAAGATTCTACACATGGACATCACCAGATGGTCAACACCGAAATCAGATTGATTATATTCTTTGCAGCCAAAGATAGAGAAGCTCTATACAGTTAGCAAAAACAAGACCAGGAGCTGACTGTGGCTCAGATCACGAACTCCTTATTGCCAAATTCAGACTTAAATTGAAGAAAGTAGGGAAAACCACTAGACCATTCAGGTATGACCGAAATCAAATCCCTTATGATTATACAGTGGAAGTGAGAAATAAATTTCAGGGACTAGATCTGATAGACATAGTGCCTGATGAACTCTGGACAGAGGTTCGTGACATTGTACAGGAGACAGGGACCAAGACCATCCCCAAGGAAAAGAAATACAAAAGAGCAAAACGGCTGTCTGAGGAGGCCTTACAAATAGCTGTGAAAAGAAGAGAAGTGAAAAGCAAAGGAGAAAAGGAAATATAGAAGCATGTGAATGCAGAGTTTCAAAGAATAGCAAGGAGAGATAAGAAAGCCTTCCTCAGTGATCAATACAAAGAAATAGAGGAAAATAACAGAATAGGAAAGACAAGAGATCTCTTCAAGAAAACTAGAGATACCAAGGGAACATTTCATGCAAAGATGGGCTCGATAAAGGATAGAAATGGTATGGACCTAACAGAAGCAGAAGATATTAAGAAGAGGTGGAAGAATACACAGAACTGTAGAGAAAAGATCTTCACGACCAAGATAATCACAATAGTGTGATCACTCACCTAGAGCCAGACATCTTGGAATGTGAAGTCAAGTGGGCCTTAGAAAGCATCACTACGAACAAAGCTAGTGGAGGCGATGGAATTCCAGTTGAGCTCTTTCAAATCTTGAAAGATGATGCTGTGAAAGCGCTGCACTCAATATGCCAGCAAATTTGCAAAACTCAGCAGTGGCCACAGAACTGGAAAAGGTCACTTTTCATCCCAATCCCAAAGAACGGCAATGCCAAAGAATGTTCAAACTACTGCACAATTGCACTCATCTCATACACTAGTAAAGTCATGCTCAAAATTCTCCAAGCCAGACTTCAGCAATACGTGAACCGTGAACTTCCAGATGTTCAAGCTGGTTTTAGAAAAGGCAGAGGAACCAGAGATCAAATTGCCAACATCTGCTGGATCATGGAGAAAGCAAGAGAGTTCCAGAAGAGCATCTATTTCTGCTTCATTGACTATGCCAAAGCCTTTGAATGTGTGGATCACAATAAACTGTGGAAAATTCTGAAAGAGATGGGAATCCCAGACCACCTGACCTGCCTCTTGAGAAAGCTGTATGCAGGTCAGAAAGCAACCGTTAAAACTGGACATGGAACAACAGACTGGTTCCAAACAGGAAAAGGAGTACGTCAAGGCTGTATATTGTCACCCTGCTTATTTAACTTCTATGCAGAGTACATCATGAGAAACGCTGGGCTGGAAGAAACACAGGCTGGAATCAAGATTGCCGGGAGAAATATCAATAACCTCAGATATGCAGATGACACCACCCTTATGGCAGAAAGTGAAGAGGAACTAAAAAGCCTCTTGAAGAAAGTGAATGAAGTGAGTGAAAAAGTTGGCTTGAAGCTCAACATTCAGAAAACTAAGATTATGGCAACTGGTCCCATCACTTCATGGCAAATAGATGGGGAAAGATTGGAAACAGTGTCAGACTTTATTTTTTGGGGCTCCAAAATCACTGCAAATGCTGATTGCAGCCATGAAATTAAAAGATGCTTACTCCTTGGAAGGAAAGTTATGATCAACCTAGATAGCATATTAAAAAGCAGAGACATTACTTTTCCAACCAAGGTAACACTTCCTCCTCTTCTTCCTGTCCCCAAGAATGGGAAATGCAAGATGCAAACAGCCTGGTTATGGTTTAGAAGATGTCATAAACCTCAGACCCATGAAACACGCATCAGTGAGGAGGGGAAGACTGCCAGGATTCTCGAAAATCCCGTTTAGTTTCACTGCACTCAGTAGTGTGCTAGAGCCATGTCACACAACAATCGTTTACCTGCTCATTCCTAAATTTCAAGGGGTTTTACAAACTGACTTGTAGATTGTTAGCTGCTCAACATTAGCAATGGTGACAGTAATTACACCACAAAAATTAGCCAGCAAGTGCTACAGACCAGTGCAACTCTCTCACATCCCCACCGCAGCCAGTTTCAGTGCAGAGCCAGAGTGCTGGAGTGGAGGGAGTAGGTGCCATAGCTATGCTGTTCTTTCTTTTTTTAGTTTCTTTTGGCTGTGCTGTGTCCTCGTTGCTGTGCCCAGGCTTTCTCTAGTTGCGGCAAGTTGGAGGCTTCTCTTATTGCAAAGCACAGGCTCCAGTGCATGTGGGCCTCAGTAGGTGCGGCACACGGGTTTAGTTGCCCCATGGCGTTTGGAATTTTCCAAGAGTAAGGGGAGAACCCATGTCCCCTGAATTGGAAGGCAGACTCCCAACCCCTGGACTCGAGGGAAGTCCTCTATGCTGTTCTTTTAGTTTACACACCAGGGCAGAGACATCACTGTGAGTTGACATCAGGTGAGTTGTTAGGTTGTTGTCGTTTTTCAGTTGATAAGCCATGTCCCACTCTTTGAGAACCCATAGATTGCAGCACACCAGGTTCCCCTATCCTTCACTGTCTCCTGGAGTTTGCTCACATTCATGTCCATTCAGTCAGTGATGCTATCTTACCATCGCATCCTCTGTGGCACCCTTCTCCTTTTGCCTTCAATCTTTCATAGCATCGGGGTCTTTTCCAGTGTGTCAGTTCTTCGCATCACGTGGCCAAAGGATTGCAGCTTCAGGTACAGCATCAGTCCTTCAAAGAAATATTCTGGGTTGATTTCCTTTGGGATTGAGTGGTTTGATCTCCTTGTATTCCAAGGGAATCTCAAGAGCTTTCTCCAGTATCACAGTTCAAAAGTATCATTTCGTTGGTGTTCAAACATTTAATTGTCCAACTCTCCTATCTGTACATGCTGCTGCTGCTGCTGCTAAGTCGCTTCAGTCATGTCTGACTCTGTGTGACCCCATAGACAGCAGCCCACCAGGCTCCCCCGTCCCTGGGATTCTCCAGGCAAGAAGACTGGAGTGGGTTGCCATTTCCTTCTCCAATGCATGAAAGTGAAAAGTGAAAGTGAAGTCGCTCAGTCGTGTCTGACTCTTAGCAACCCCGTGGACTGCAGTCTACCAGGCTCCTCCATCCATGAGATTTTCCGGGCAAGAATACTGGAGTGGGTTGCCATTGCTGGGAAAACTTTAGCTTTGAGTAGATGGACCTTGGTCAGCAAAGTGATGTCTCTTACTGTATGGCAGAAAGTGAAGAAGAACTAAAGAGCCTCTTGATGAAAGTGAAAGAAGAGAGTAAAAAAGTTGGCTTAAAGCTAAACATTCAGTAAACTAAGATCATGGCATCTGGTCCCATCACTTCAAGGCAAATAGATGGGGAAACAGTGGAAACAGTGACTGACTTTATTTTTCTGGGCTCCAAAATAACTGCAGATGGTGATTGCAGCCATGAAATTAAAAGATGCTTACTTCTTGAAAGGAAAGTTATAATCAACCTAGACAGAATATTAAAAAGCAGAGACATTACTTTGCCAACCAAGGTCCATCTAGTCAAGGCTATGGTTTTTCCAGTGGTCATTATGGATGTGAGAGTTGGATCATCAAGAAAACTGAGCGCCAAAGAATTGATGCTTTTGAACTGTGGTGTTGGAGAAGACTCTTGAGAGTCCCTTGGACTGCAAAGAGATCCAACCAGTCCATCCTAAAGGAGATCAGTCCTGGGTGTTCATTGGTAGGACTGATTTTGAAGCTGAAACTCCAATACTTTGGCCACCTGATGCGAAGAGCTGACTCACTTGAAAAGACCCTGATGCTGGGAAAGATTGAGGGCAGGAGGAGAAGGGGACGACAGAGGATGAGATGGTTGGATGGCATCACTGATTCCATGGACATGGGTTTGGGTGGGCTCCGCGAGTTGGTGATGGACAGGGAGGCCTGGTGTGCTGCAGTTCATGGGGTCACAGAGAGTCGGACACCACTGAGTGACTGAACTGAACTGAACTAGGGTTTTCATGGCTTTCCTTCCAAGAAGAAAGTGTCTTTTAATTTTGTGGCTGCAGTCACCGTCCACAGTGATTTTGGAGCCCAAGAAAATAAAATCAGTCACTGCTTCCACTTTTCCCCTATTTGCCATGAAGTGATGGGACTGGATGCCATGATCTTAGTTTTCTGAATGTTGAGCTTTAAGCCAACTTTTTCACTCTCCTCTTTCACTTTCATCAAGAGGCTCTTTAGTTCTTCTTCACTTTCTGCCATAAGGATGGTGTCATCTGCATATCTGAAGTTATTAATATTTGTGCTGGCAATGTTGACTCCAGCTTGTGCTTCTACCAGCCCAGCGTTTCTCATATTGTACTCTGCATAGAAGTTAAATTAGCAGGGTGACAATATACAGCCTTGAGGTACTCCTTCTCCTATTTGGAATTAGTTTGTTGTTCCATGTCCATTTCTAACTGCTCCTTCCTGACCTGCATTCAGGTTTCTCAAGAGGCAGGTCAGGTGGTCTGGTATTCCCATCTCTCAGAATTTTCCACATTTTATTGTGATCCACACAGGCAAAGGCTTTGGCATAGTCAATAAAGGAGAATTAGATGTTTTTCTGGAACTCTCTTGCTTTTTTGATGATCCAGTAGATGTTGTCAATTTGATCTCTGGTTCCTCTGCCTTTTCTATAACCAGCTTGACCATCTGGAAGTTCATGGTTCACGTATTGCTGAAGCCTTTCTTCAGAATTTTGAGCATTACTTTACTAGTGTGTGAGACGAGTGCAATTGTGCAGTAGTTTGAGCATTCTTTGGTATTGCCTTTCTTTGGGATTGGAATGAAAACTGACCTTTTCCAGTCTTGTGGCTACAACGGAGTTTTCCAAATTTGCCAACATACTGAGTGCAGCACTTTCACAGCATCATCTTTTAGTATTTGAAATAATTCAGCTGAAATTCCATCACCTCGATTGGCTTTGTTCATAGTGACACTTCCTAAGGCCCACTTGACTTCACAATCCATGATGTCTGGCTCTAGGTAATTGATCACACCATTGTGTTTATCTGGGTCATGAAAATCTGTTTTGGACAGTTCTTCTGTGTATTCTAGCCACCTCTTCTTAGTCTCTTCTGCCTTTGTCATGTCCATACCATTTCTGTACTATATTGAGCCCATCTTTGCATGAAATGTTCCCTTGGTATCTCTGATTTTCTTGAAGAGATCTCTAGTCTCTCCCATTCTGTTGTTTTCCTCTATTTCTTTGCACTGATCGCCGTGGAAGGCTTTCTTATCTCTCCTTGCTATTCTTTGGAACTCTGCATTCAAATGGGTATATCTTTCCTTTTCTCCTTTGTTTTTCACTTCTTTTCTTTACACAGGTATTTCTAAGGCCTCCTCAGACAACCATCTTGGTTTTTTGCATTTCTACTTCTTGGGGATCATCTTGATAGTTTTCTCCTGTACAGTGTCACAAACCTCTGTCCATAGTGCATCAGGCACTATGTGTATCAGATCTAGTCCCTTAAATGTATTTCTCACTTCCACTGTATAACCATAAGGGATATGATTTAGGTCATACCTGAATGGTCTAGTCATTTTTCTTACTTTCTTCAATTTAGATCTCAATTTGTCATTAAGGAGTTCATGATCTGAGCCACAGTCAGTTCCCAGTCTTGTTTTTGCTGACTGTATAGAGCTTCTCTATCTTTGGCTGCAAAGAATATAATCAGTCTGATTTCGGTGTTCACCATCTGGTGATGTCCATGTGTAGAGTCTTCTCTTGTGTTGTTGGAAGAGGGTGTTTGCTATGATGCTTGCTATGACCCATTCTCTTGACCAAACTCTATTAGCCTTTACCCTGCTTCATTCTGTACTCCAAGGCCAAATTTGCCTGTTACCCCAGGTGTTTCTTGACTTCCTACTTCTGCATTTCAGTCCCCTATAATAAAAAGGACATCTTTTGAGGGTGTTAGTTCTCAAAGGTCTTGTAGGTCTTCATAGAACTGTTCAACCTCAGCTTCTTCCACATTACTGGTCAGAGCATAGTCTTGGATTACCATGATATTGAATGGTTTGCCTTGGAAAAGAACAGAGAACATTCTGTCGTTTTTGAGATTGCATCCAAGTACTGCATTTTGACTTTTTTCTTTACTCTGATGCCTACTCTATTTCTTCTAAGGCATTCTTGCCCACAGTAGTAGATATAATGGTCATCTGAGTTAAATTCACCCATTCCCGTCCATCTTAGTTTGCTGATTCCTAGAATGTCGATATTCTCTCTTGTCATCTCCTTTTTGAGCACTTCCAATTTCCCTTGGTTCGTGGACCTAACATGCCAGGTTCCTATTCAATATTGCTCTTTACAGAATCAGACCTTGCTTCCATCACCAGTCACATCCATAGCTGGGTGTTGGTTTTCCTTTGGCTCCATCCCTTCATTCTTCCTTGAGTTATTTCTCCACTGAAATCCAGGAGCATATTTGGCACCTACTGACCTGGAGAGCTCATGTTTCAGTGTCCTATCTTTTTGCCTTTTCATACTGTTCAAGGGGTTCTCAAGGCAAGAATACTGAAGTGGTTTGCCATTCCCTTCTCTAGTGGACCACATTCTGTCAGACCTCTCCACCATGACCCATCTCTTTTGGGTGGCCACACATGTCGTGGCTTAGTTTCATTGAGTTAGAAACTATCTCAGATTGTCTAGTTTTCTGTGATTGTGGTTTCAGTCTGTCTGCCCTCTCTCAGCGCCTACTGTGTTTCTTTTGTTTCTCTTACCTTGGACATGGGGTGTCTCTTCACAGCTTCTCCAGGAAAGTGCAGCTGCTTCTCCTTACCTTGGACATGCGGTATCCCATCCCATCTGCTGCTCCTGTCCTTGGACATAGGGTATTTCCTCATGGACGCCGTTCCTGACCTTGGACATGGTGTGGCTCCTCTCAGCTGCTGCTCCTCACCTTGGACGTGGGATAACCATGGCTCCTGACCTTGGATGTGGGGTTGCTCCTCTCAGCTGTTCCTGTGAGTGAGCCACTCCTGCGCCATGCAGACACCGCTCTTGCACACACAGATTTTACTTTTCTGTGTTATCTTTAGCTTTGATATCAGGGTGATGCTGTACTCGTAGGATGAGTTTCCAGGTTATCCTAACACTATAGCATTTTGGAAGAGTTTTAGAAATGCATGTGTTAACATTTCTCTTAATGGTTCATAAAACTTACCTGTGAGGCCATCTGGACCTTGAATTTTGCTAACCGGAAAATTTTTCATCACAGTTTCAATATTAGTGCTCTTAAAGCTGTAATCATATTTTCTCTTTCCTCTTAGTTGAGTTTCCAAGAATTTGCCTGTGGCTTCCAGATTCTACATTTTATTGTCTTAAAGATGTTTGTTGTAGTCTTTTATGATCCTTTGACGTTTCTGTGGCATCACTTATAACATCTCCTTTCTCATGCCTAACTTTATTGATTTGAGTGTTCTCCCTTTTTTGTTGATGAGTCTGGCTCATGATTTATGTATTTTCTTTATGCTCTCCCAGGGCCTCCTTTTAGTATTATTGATCTTTGCCATTGTTTTCATGTTTTTTTTTTTTTTCTGTTCTATTCTCTATGATTTTTTTTCCCAAAACTAATTTTTGGTTTTGTATGTTGTCTTTCTCTAATTGCCTTAGCTCTAAGGTTAGGTTGATTATTTGAGACATTCCTTTGTTATAATCTTTACTCTTAGTGTTTTTCCCTGTTTCATAGCTTTTATGCAATCACATTTTCTCATTTGTTTGTATGAGTTTATAAACATATATTATATATATTTTTTTCTTCTCTCTGATTTCTTCATTGATTTCTTGGCCATGTAGAGGTGTATACATGAGCCTCAATGTATTCATGTTTCTTAGTTTTTTGTTTTTGTTTTGCTCCCCCCATAACTGACATGTAAATCATAACATTGTGGTAAAAAAAAATGCTTGATACAATTTTGATTGTCTTAAATTTACCAAGGCTTGTTTTGTGATCCAGTTTGTGATTATGCTAGACATATTTCATTTGCCCTTGAGAAGAAACTGCGTTCTGCTGGTTTTGGATGAAATCTACTTAAGTATCAATTAAATTGTCAGGTCTGTTGTCTTATTTAAAGCTTGTGTTTTTTTTAATACTTCATTTTTAAATTGGAAGATAATCATTTTCCAATGTTGCTCTGGCTTCTGCTGTACAAAAGCATAGATCAGCCTAAAGTATACATATGTCAGTTATTGTGTAGTTAATCATTTGTTGTTGTTGTTTCATTGTTCCACGCCCTTCTTAAATGTCTCCTGCATGGTCTCCACTTATTTTCTGAGACGTTTGATCATCTCTACTGTCATTACTCTCAATTCTTTTTCAGTGACACTTCCTATTTCCTCTTTAATTATGTCTTGTGTGTTTTTACCTTGTTTCTTTGCCTGCAACATACTCTACTATCTTCACATTTGTTTATCTTACTATGTTAATGGTCTTTTCTTCCCAGGGTGCAGGGTTGTAGTTCTTGCTTCTGGTCTGCGCCCTGAGTGGATAAGTTTGGTCCAGTGCTTGGGTTTTCTTGAAGGTGGAGGGACTGCCAACTATATTCTTGTGGCCACAACTGAGGCTTCTCTCTCTCACAGCGGGACCATGTCAGTGGTGTCTTTTGCAGGTATGTACGGGTTTACTCTGGCTTTAGGCAGTCCGTCTGTGGATAATTTGGTGTGTGTTTCTGTCTTGCTTTTGCGTGGTGTGAGGCATCAGCTCTGGATAGTACAGACTTTTGTGTGGAATTGGTTCTTATTTTCAGATGGAGGCCTTCATAGGGACTCTCACCAATTAATATTCACTGGAACCAGGAATTATCTTGTGGTCTATGATCCTCGATACAGTGCTGAAACCCTAGATGATCAGGCCCAACTTCTGGTCAGAGAACCAAGATCACATAGTAAGAGATTAGACAGAGGATTGGAGAAACACAGAATAATGGTAAGAAACCAAAAGCAAACAACAAGCAAAATAACACAAGCAATAATCACAATAGGGAAGAACACAGAATCAACAATAGAACTAAGCAAATAACTTGCAAGACATAAAACACCACCAGAGCAGAGTGCCACTTGAAGAATAAAGAAAACAAATCTAACAAAAATGACAAAAGCTTTCCCACAGAACAACAGAAAATCACAGCTAATATAGAAACATACACCTATTAAGACAAAAATGACAAGAGACAACATCAACCAAAGGCACAGATAGCAGGAAAATAAGTACACACTATATACATACAAAAAATAAATATATGATTTAAACAATCTTAGAACACCAAATAAGCAAGAATAATAACAAGAAAGCCTACAACTGAGAAAAAGAGTGAATCGACCACACCGCATAGCAAAACATCGCAAATATAACGGATATTACCTAGGGTCCTGGTTGTCAGTGTTCTGGTCCCAACATGAGGCACAGCACAGCTCCGCATCTCCAGAAAGCTCTCCCAAATGTGGGGAGAACTGAACTCTGGATCTGCAGTAGGGACAGGTCAGACTCTAATCTGGGATAACTCCTGTTTGTTCTCAGAGCTGCCACAGCCTGGACATTTTCATTCATTGGAAATCTGTTGTCTATTTACATATCCCATAGACAAAAAGTCTGCATAGTTGATTGTATGGATTTAATCTGAAGCTCGTTCAGCTGGTGGGAAAGTTTTCAATCCTTTCCCTTAGTTTCCCTGACCCTGGGTCTCAGATGTAGTTTTATGAAAACCTCTCCATGTGGTCACCAGGGAAGCCTACCCCAAGACTCTTGTGGAACACTTAGGTCTGCCTTGTTGAGCACCGGAGGAAGTGGTATAGCTGCTTGGACTGTAGGAGCACTGGTGGTGTCAGTTTTGCAGAGGAGCCAGCAGCCATGGGCAGAAAAGTTATGGCCCTAAAGGGATCATTTTCTAGCCTGTGGTGGCAGAAGCATGAGTGGTAGTCTGGCTAGTCTTTCTCTATTGCCTGATAGTAGGTCTTAGCATGTGGGAAGAGGGGGGATTCCATGGTGTCACCACCTCCTCTGTGTGACTGACCCCAAAGGTCCTGCTTCTTTGTCAGTTTGGGATTTCTCGAAAGGCATTCCTTTCTACACATTTTGTTGTTCCAGATCCATCATTCCATCTCCACATACTTATAAGCAGTTCCCTCCCAGGTTGGCTTTCTAACACCATGTTTCATCTTCCAGGCCCTATGCACACTTGTTGACCTCTCTGTTTGTTTCTCACTCTATACAAACTATATTTCATCAGCTTCTTCACCTTGCTTCCTTTCAGTCAAAAGTAGTTTAAGGTTTTGTGAGATGACTTGCTTGAATCTTCAAACTATTCCATGCTTCTTGATCTCCCACTGCAAGACACAGGTTTGGTCCTATTCTTCTCGTCCTCCTTCTACCATCTTCCCTCGATTCGTCCCAGTTATGTCTAGATTCCATGTAGTCCTCTCTGTTGAGCAAGGTCTTCTGCTAATATTCATCTGATACTCTGGGGAAACTGTTGCCTTTATCAAAGTATTATTTGTGATGCCTCCATGGGTGGAGTTGCACTCAATGTCCTTTTACTTTTCTTCCAACTTGGAACTTCTGGTTCTCTTTCTAGGCAAGCTCTGTAATACCTTTTTGCATGCCAGTAAAACAACCAACTTTAGTTGACGTGAATTAATCTGTTTGATTGGAGGTTACATACATACACACATAACTGGCACATCTTTGACTTCGAACATGCAGACAAGCACATTTATTTTTCCTGAAATTTCTGCTAATGAGGAATTGCCATCAGCTTGAAGAAACGTAGTTCTTTTCCAGATAAGAGATGATACAGGAATTGGGCTCAAAAGTCAGTTCCTGAAAATATCTAGCTATTGGTCAAACTGTCCTGACATTTTCGCAGAACACAGATTCCTTATTTCTGCTCTGGAGACTTAACTGTTTTAAGTGGGTGTCAAAGGTCAGAGACTGGCATGGGCATAATTTAATTCTTGTATAAGAAGATGGCAAGTGCCCAGGAATGTAACAGTTGGTTGATGATAGCTTGAAAAAGAGAGAGAAAAAATATTACAAAAAGAAAAAGGAATGTGTAGTTAGTCATTTAATCTTAATAGGTAAACCTTAATTGGTGTCTGGATCATAGAAAAAGCAAGGGGATTCCATAAAGTCATCTACATCTGCCTTATTGTCTCTGCTAACAGTTTAGACTGTTTGTGAATGTGAGGTCATTTGGTCTTGTCTGACTCTTTGTGACCTCATGGACTGTAGCCTACCTTTTCTTTCTCCAGGGGATTTTCCATACCCAGGGAATCTGGGTCTCCTGCATTGCAGTCAGATGCTTTACCATCTGAGCCACCAGGGAAGCCCTTAGACTGTGCGGAGCACAAGAAATTGTGGAAAATTCTTAAAGAGATAAGAATACCAGACCATCATACCTGTTTCCTGGGAAACGTGCATATAGGTCAAGACACAATAGGAGGAATTGGACAAGGATCAATGAACTGGTTCAAAATTGGGAAGGAAATACATCAATTCTATATGCTGTCAGCCAGCTTATTTGACTTCTGTGCAGAATACATCATGGAAAGTAACTTGCTGAAAGAATCTGAAGCTGGAAATAAAATTACTGTGTGAGAAATACGAATAACCTTAATTATAAGATGACACCACACAAATGGCTGAAAAACACTAGGAACTAAAGAGCCTTCTGATGAAGGTGAAAGTGGTGAGGGGAAAAGCTGGATTAAAACTCAATATAACTCATGTACACCCAGGGTGGATTCATGTCAATGTATGGCAAAACCAACCAATATAATATTGTAAAATAATTAGCCTCCAATAAAAATTAGAAAAAACACACACACACACACACAAAGTAAGATCATGGAGTTTGGTCCCATCATTTTGAGATATATCAAGGGATACAATTGAATAAGTGATAGGTTTTACTTTCTTGACCTCCAATATCACTGCCGGAAGTGACTGCAGCCATGAAACTAAAAGTCACTTGCCCCTTGGATGAAAAGCTATGACCAATCTAGACACCACATTAAAAGGTGGAGAGATTACTGAAAAAGGTCTGAACAATCAAAGTTGATTTTCAGGTGTAATGTATGGAGGAGAGAGCGGGACCACAAGAACTGAGCACCAAAATACCGATGCTTTGCAACAGTGGGGCTGGAGAAGATGTGTAAGAGTTCTGGGGTGAGCATGGAGTTCAAACTAGTAAAGCATGAAGGAAATCAAGTCTGGCTATTCAGGGAAGGACTGATGCTGAACAGGAAGAGCCAATATATTGGCCACCTGAGGCCAAGAGCAAAATCACCGGAAAGAAACTGGTGCTGGGAAAGATTGAGGGCAGGAGGGGAAGGGAACGACAGAGCATGAGATGGCTGCAAAGCATCACTGACTCCAAGATCATGGGTTTGAGAAAACTGTGGGCACTTTGAAGGGGGGGGAAGCCCGGGGTTCTTGCTGTACATGGAGCTGCAAAGAGTCAGACAAGACTGAATGACTGAACAACATCAAAAAATTGGTATTGGCAGTGCTTGGGAGATGGTTCAGATAGCATGTTAACTCTGTCATTGTGCCTGGGATGATAAGTGAGACTGAGGACAATTAGAAAGAATACAGTTCTTGTCAGTTTCCTTCTTTTCCTCCCTCAAAATGTACTTCTCACAATGTCTCTTGAGAGTTTTCCAGAGGAGAACTCCTGCAGTCATGTGGTATCCTGAGATGGAAACCTTAGCCCCCATGCCCCTTGGATCAACAACCTTGGTCTTAGACAGAAGCAGGCACTGTCTCTAAGTGTCTGCTAGAGCTGCCCATCTTCTGATGGATTAACAGGCATGGTATGTGATCTTAGAAATGGGGTGAGAGGTAAACAAACTTATAGCTTCTTGGTCAAACTCTGTAATCCAGTGAGCAGCATCTTTGACTTGTGCATCCTAGTCACCCTTAGGAATGCTTACAAGGGGTTACATTACTGAGCATGGAAGCTGGTAGGTGGCTGGATCCATTTTGACTTTGCCACTTGCCTTCTCTGTGAATAGACCATTCCTCTTCTCTTAATGTCACAGTCTTTGTCTTCCGATGAAGGTTGAGGATTGTGGAAGTGAGTGAATGCATGTGAAAGCCCCATAAAACTGATGACAGGGAGTACACAGTTTTCCTCTTTGAATCAGATCTCAAGACTTTTGGCTTTATAGATTTGCACTATCAATGCATCTCAAATATTCATAACATTTTTACTTGATGGTTGCCACACAGAGTTGAAGCCCAGATGTCCTGTATAGTCAGCATCTTAGCAGTGTGGCATGGCCTGGACATTTAAGGTATTAGGTAAGAAGAACGTGGGCCATGTTATATGTTATTCCGTCTATTTTTACCTGTCTGTCTGATACACTTGGGAACGGGGAAGACAACTTCCACCATGTGGGAACAGAATTCCAGATTTCCTCCTTAGTTTCATTTGATTCCTTAGAGTGTTCTTCATTATTGTTGAGTGTGCAGCCTCCATGCTTCCCATTAAATCTTCACAGTACATTTCTGGCTAAGAAGGAAGGTAGTATCCTCTTACAGGAAGGACTTGGTTGAAACTCCAGGCATCTACTTAGCCTTCTCTGGTACTGCCACATTAGAAGGTGGGTGTTTTGTTATTGCCAGACACAGTAGACCTCTAAGGTCCCACTTAACTTTTGCTGGGCTGATTGGGAGAGTACCATAGTTTTCAACTATGTTTGGAGGGAGTAACTTGGTTATTATCGAAATGCTTTCCAAGCTTTGAAACTCACCCGTTTGTCTTGCACTTTGAAAAGAGAAAGTAGACTTTTGAATGGGCATTTTAATTTGTGCCTCTTGTATTTTTGAAGTAACCATTTCTTCAACTGAAATCTCTAATGTAAAAGTCAAAAAGAAAACCCAGACATACACTCACAAACACATTCTTACTCTGATGGACACACACAAGCACAGTCACAAACTTATATGCTCAAAACACAATTCACAAAAGGAAAAGAAAACCCAAGGACTCACTGAAGGACAACTATGAACTGCACAGAAGTTCTCTGTGACTTGTTTCTAGGATTAATGTTGGAAGTTATTTTGTAGTTGAATGATTTCACTCTAGTTACATTTTAAATCAGAATGTTTTAAAACATATACCTTTGTTCTGCATTCCAGGGGATCTTAGAATATTTTGTATATAAGACTATTGTGTGATTTGCTAAAATGAAAATAATGTTGTAGGATAACAGTATTGAAGACATATTGACCTCTTTAGGCCCTGCAGTTACCCATTTGCTTGCTGTATTTTAAGCATCCAATTCCATCCTCTGACCTTCTCCTATCAATTTTTTGACTCTTTGCCCCAATCTTCTGCATTTACCTCACTTAAAATTTCTACTTCACTTTTACTATTTTAGGCACCAATTATAAAATAAATAAATAAAGGAAAGAAAACTGAATTCATGTACCATGTTTACCTAGTACATTGAGTATATTCTCTATAAGCTTTTGAGAATGAAAGGTACTGATATGTTAAAGCCGTATGGGAATTGATCACCAAGGTAATGTATCATGTAACCAGGCTTCCCTTGTTAGGGCAATTGAGATGCAATTTAATAATATGTTTCCAGGAGGGAACAAAAACAGTAGTTTTTAAACATGACATGTTGGAGGTCCTTATCCATGCCTTTTCCAAGTTATCACAGAGGACTAACTGAATTAATCCTGTTCTTTTTGAGAAGGACTGCCACTCAAAGCAGAACATGAAAAGAAGTTAAAAGGGAGCGAGAAGGAATAATCAGTATATGGTAATGAAATAGAAGATGTAATCGCATTTAGGATGATATTTCTAAAAACATGCAAATTTGACTACATAGTAAGATGCCTGAAATCTAAAACAAGGTCACTGGACTTTGTGCTTGAAGTGATAACTAAGGACACCAATTTCATAACTTACAATTGCTGTAAAATGCTTACCTCTCTAGCATGGTATTCTCACCTACATTTAATGAAAGTTTTCAGTGAAAGTAAGAGTGTGGTGTGTGGACAACTCCCTTATCTACACAAATATTCCACAGATTTCACTGTCCATTGGCTGCAAGAATGAGAATGGAGGTCTTAAATTGGTGTTGTCCTATGTGGATTACCATAATAAAACAGGGACATGACTTGATGTTTCCACCGCTGTCTAAAGGAATGTCCACAAATTTGACATTGCCAAGATTTCTAGGTAGTGTTCATGACAATCTGGATAGTCCAACAAGCAGACACTCTCCTCAGAGTAGTTCATTGTGAAATATATTAAGGATCAGCCATTGATTTGGATCCCTGGTTACTCCATGACTTTTCTAGATGATTAAATTGAATGATTCCTGCTTTTAAAAACATATCTCTATAACTACTACTGAAATTTAGGGAACTGGGGCCTGAAACAACATGCTTAGAATGGGTTCTTATAGACTGTAGACGTCATGAGAGCAGCAATCATTTTATAATTTGAATTACCACGTTACATTCATGTAAACATAATAAATATTTATCATTTTGGGAAACATTCTCAGTAAATAGGAAAGGTCAATTATGATGACAGTGCAGGTTATGGGATGTTGTTGAGTAGTGTATATAGCATTTGGTTGGTTATTACATTTATTGATAATTCAGTAAGTACTTAAAATGTGTCATTTTCAGGCTCTAAGTTTTAGCCAATGTGAAAGATACATAAAGAAAAGAGGGTAGACCCAAAACACATCGAAGACCTGATATCTGTGCATGCCTTGATAGGAGGGCAAACAGAGGTTTCTTCCAAGCCTAAGAAAGAGTTGAGGCAAAGTTGTGAGATGGGGCTTAGCATGACTGAAAGTAGTTTGAGTGATTGTAGCTCCAGAAGCACAGTGTAACAGAAAGATAATGAAACAACTAAGGAAACAGATATCATGTCTTCAAAGAACTTGTTAACCATGCTGAGGTGCTGCAATCACCACAAGGAATTTATTCTGTCTCTGTGGGAACAGATAAACAACATCTAAATATGCATTAGGAAATATAGCGTGGAATCTTGGTGGGAGGAAATAAAGGCATCCCTTAAGGAGAGCAGCGCAAAAATGACCCTATATAATACCACTTGTAAAATACCTGTCTTGTGCTGACCATGGGCCAGTCATTGACTATGTCGTGTTATCTTTGGTATCCCAGTGATGGTATGATGGTGATCATGATTTTGGATATGCTACAACATCTATATTTTCAAGTATGAAATGAATTTCTCTAATGAAGACCATCTGTCTAACTATACAATAACTCTATCCAATAACACATATAATATGATATAACTGAGAATGCTCTAAGGTATGTTCTGTGTATTTGCATTTTTTGATTTTATTTGTATCTCTTCCTCCTCCCATACCATCCTAATTTAGACACCCATTCATTTCAGCGGGGATGATTTCAGCAATCACTTTGACATCCATTACCTCTTTTTCCTTTGTTCTCCCTTTCTTGCTTACAAACAATTGATTAGCTGTCATTTACCTAGGATGCGTAAAGAATGTTTCCTTGAACTAAAGAGTTTGTAAAACAAGGCAGTAAAATAGCCAGACATTGAAATAAGGCCTCATTTTACTCTTATTTCAAAATAGAAAATGAAACTCTGAAGATGAACATGTAACTTTATTGTTCAAATATGAGAATTGTAGGAATTTGTTGACATCTCCCACCATAAATTTTAATCTTCATTATGCTGTATAATCTGACATTTTTTGATAGATCAGTTTTAATTAGGATGGTTTTCATATAATGAAGATTCTTGATAAGTTGACCTTGAAAGAGAGGAGACAGATGTGTAATGGATTCTTGGCACTGGGGACCATGAGTTGCCTCTCTGTTGCAGGTTAGGAAAAGGATTGTCATGGGCTGACATATCGCTGTACCTAACCGGAAATTTAGAAGGCTCCACCATCAGTCCAAAATAACTGCTCTGTAATGGAAATATGATGTAGTTCTGGGAAGTAAAAGTTGTTGCAGTAGCAAAGTTCTCAACGCGGCCATTTGCTTGAGTGTAGCTGCGATGTGACTGCCGATTAAAAATGCTCCACTGATTTAAAACAGCAAGTTGATCTATCACAATCTGTTCTGTTTGTCTAACTGATATTGATGATGGGGAAGGGAAATCACATGGAGATAAGGCACTTGTGTTAGCGACTGTCTGCCTGGTATAAGGCTCTCGTATGAAAGGCACACTTAAACTTGTAGCGGCTGAAAATGCACTCTCCCCACTAGTTTCAGGAAGAAAATTAGAGTTACGATCATCTATGTTGCCCCTTGCTTTAACATGATTCTTCTTGTAATCTCGAACTAATGAAGATATTGGAGAGACCTTTTTACTCCCAACTCTTCTTTTCATTCTTACTATAAGTTGGGGATAGCCTCTTTTGAAATTTGGATTACAATAGATCTGTAACTAAAATCAAAGGAGAAACTATTTAGTTTCTTTATAAACCAAGGTAAAACTGACAAGCAAAACTAAGCTATAAAAATTTATTCTTTTAATGATACCAATTAAATAGCATCAAATAAAACACCTTCATTAGTAGTTTTACACCTTACATGTTAGAAACAATTATGAACCTCAAGTAAAAATATGTTGTAAACATATACAGTAAATACAGTAAATACCAAGTAAAAATATGTTGTAAACATATACAGTAAAATCCCACTTTAATTAGCTTCAGGGCTTGTATCCAGTTTCCAGTTGCTAGGAATGTTTGTTAAATATCAACTACCAAATGTTTGTAAATATTTTAACCTCCAGCTGTTCTCAACTTCAAAAAATAAAACTTTTTCCACAGTTTATCATCTCAATTTTAAATGCAGTTTTAGCTACATATATGAACATGCTTTCTAGGTCACGTGATTTATTCTTACATATTGCCAATAATAAGTGAAAATTTTGGAATACCTTGCTCAAAACAGAGACATTGTTTTCTTCCAGAAAGTCAGCTAATGAAGCAGATCTTTGAAAAGTTTGTTTTCTAAATCCATAAATGTTAAGCTGTCGAACAAAACTTTTCATACTACCAGTTGCAAATATTCTGAAAGGGCCTTTTCTTTCCAAGACTTCTTTCTTGAAGACTTCTTCATTGATCACTATAGAAGTGCCACTTTCATCCCACCAAATAGATTTAAACCGATCACTTTCAACTATCTTCCAAAGTTTTTGAGGAAAATTGCGTAAAAGAAAATCGTCCACTTCATCTGTTTCAGAGACAGAAAATGTGTCCTGTGGCGTTTTAATCACAACTTCCTCAAACAAAGCCTGAAAAGCATCTTCTTCAATCTTCGATCTCAAAACTGAGTCCTCAGTAAGTGTGTAATCACACAAAGGAGATCTAATGGAGGTTTCTGAACCAGTTGATTCATCTTTAGGAGGCACATCTTGAATTTCTGAAGAAATATGTGCCATATCAAAGAAATCTTTCTTCAGATACTTTTCTTATGTGTCTGATTTTATACACTGCAACTTCAAATGCTGCCTGGCTGGCCTACAGAGATAAACTCTCTAGACCATCACAGTGGTTCTCAAAGTCAAAAAGCTGTGACATCACAAAGTCACCGGTCTCCTAGCAATTGAAGGGTAATGTTCAACCAGTGTTTACTTCTGTATCAACTTAAAATTCAGGCCGCTTACATAAATAGTAACCAAAAATATGAAACCTGCAAAATCTCATTCCTAAATAATTTTTACACAGAAAAATGGTTTATCACGCTTCTATACACACATTCTTAATATTCAGTAATGTTACCAAACCAAACTTGGGTCTGCTCGCTTCTGTGCAATAAAGTCAATCAACTGACTGTGGGTTGCAGTGAAAGCAAGTGTAGTGTTTATTGTAGGACCAAGCAAGGTGTCCTAGCAGCTGGTGATTAAAAGACCCACACTCCCCAAATGCTTTCAGGGGAAGGATTTTAACGACAGAGTGAGTGTGGGCCATGGGGTGTGTGATCAGTTTTAGGACATTCTACTAATGGCCTGTTACTGAGGATATTAGGACACAACATCATTGACCTGCTAGTTCCAACTACTCTGTGGTCTGTGTACTTCAATTTCAGCCTAGTTGGGGCTTTAGCATCTCTAAAACTGCTCACAGGATATCGCTCAGAATAGTATCTATGGCCCTTGAGGAGGGACTAAAGATCCTTGACTTTGCTTAATGGCTAAATCATTATTATTTTATATGGGCTGATTATTTTCCTTTGTTTCTGCCTTTTCTAACTTCTCTGATTAAAATTACTCTTGGAACACGAGGAGGTCTACAATCTCCTACCTCTCTCTTGCTTTTTTCATACTTTTCAATCTCAAGAAGAGACTGTTTAGAACAAGAAAGGAAATAAATTGTTGGACTTAGAGGTTGATCATAAATGTGACAGAAAAATCTCAGTTGCAGGTTCGATTTCTGTTTCAGATTCCCCAGCTCTTGGAGTGTTTGAGTCAACAACAACTTTGGCTATTACCTGTTGAAATGGAGCTCAGAGTTGGAAATAATCCTGAGATCTAATATTTTCTGTTATGCAAACAATATATCTGACTATTATTGTCATTAAACCCAGACAAACTTTTGAAAATTGGTAGGTATTTATTAAAAAGAGGGGAGTGATATAAAAGAGTCCTCATATTTTAGATGCATCCAAGAAAATACATTTTGAAGTATTTCCACTTTACATATATTCAATAACCAAGTAGGCTTTTGAACCATTCTACTTTTGGGTTTAATTTTTTTCCATTGCTGTTACACTTAACAGGAATTATAAGCCATTGTACTTTTTAAAAATATTCTCATACACACACACGTATATAAGTATATATGTATATATATATATATATGTCAAAATATAATTTTAGCAACTTTATTCAGTTGGCCATACTCTCAGTTCACCACCAAGGTCCTAAATGAACCGTTTGGGAAGCCCAGTATTACTTAATAATTTTCTGGCTGAATAATCCAGATCCTGTTGCTGAAAGGCTCTCCCTAAATCTAGATCATCTTCCACTATTCTTTCTGTAATAAGAGATGGAGTTCATATATATGAGGACACCTTGAGCCCATAAAATCGCAACTCTCAGTTACTTAAAAATATTGTTCTAAGAAAGTTGTTGCTCTCCTCACGTTGGATACAATTTTAAACATTCAAGTCTGCAGTAACATAGAAACATGTCTGAACCACATGCACAATGGTCAGCTAGCTGGACTTGGGATAATGGCTACCCATTTAATGGGTAAAACAGATGCACAGTGCACTGTGCATAGATCATAATCAGGCTCTTTTGGCTAGCTGAACATTAAAAGTATACGATGTGTACATCAAAATCACTTCTCCATAATTCAGTATGTAAAATTTTCTTTCATCACTTTAAACTGCTGGTACCAAATATTTCTATAGAAATCATTGATGATCAAAATTTCTCTCCCTTGATGCCACAGTGGTTCAGCTTCATGCCCCCTCTCCACATCATATCTCTTGGATCTTGTCCTCCTTTGTATTTCCATAGTTGCCACATTAGAGAAAATCTAACTAGATAACATGAACAGGCTCATTATGTTATGTTCATGGGAAAATATTTTATAGGCTGTGTATTTTATCAACATTTTACCCAGTTGTCACAGAAGCATGGCACAAATGTTTCTAACAGGAAACTTAAAAACAGAAGTATTATATATAATGAATAACTATCATCTTAGAATACACTTATAAAATAATTTCTTACCCTAAACACTGAAGGAAAACAAAGTTACAAGAAAGCAATAATTGTCAATGTTGATAGGAAAATATTTGGTAAACAGTACATTTGTATTCTCAATATTACAAAAAGTGAGATCATGGCATCTGGTCCCATCGCTTCATGAAAAATAGAAGGGGAAAAGGCAGAGGCAGCGACAGATTTCCTCTTTTGTGGCTCTAAATTCACTGCAGTTGGTGATGGCAGCTATAAAATTAGAAGACAATTGCTTCCTGGAAGAAAAGCTATCACAAATTTAGAAGCATGTTAAAAAGTGAAGACATGACTTGACCAATGGAGGCCCATCGAGTCACATCTATATTGGTTCCAGTAGACATGTACAGATGTGAGAACAACAAAATGCTCTGCTGGGGATGACTTATGAGTGTCCGTTGGATTGCAAGGACATCAAGCCAGTCACACAAACAGGAAATCAACTCTGAAGATGCATTAGAACCACTGACGCTGAGGCTGAGGCGCCAAAGCATTGACCACCTGAGCAAAGAACTGACTCACTAGAAAAGACCCTGATTCTTAGGAAACATTGAAATCAGGAAGAGAAGTGGGTGAGAGAGGAGGAGAAGGTTCTATAGCTTCACCCATTCAATGGACACGATCTCGGGCAGATTCTGGGAGATGGTGAGGGACAGAGAGGCCTTGTGTGCTGCAGTCCAAGGGCTCACAAAGAGTCAGACATGGCTTTGTAACTGAACAACAACAAGATTTCAGTTAATAAATTGGATCTTCCAAGGTCGTGGTTAGGTCTCAAGATGTTAGAGGAATAGGAGGCACAGACCACTCTCTCCCACATAAATTCATCTAAGGATCGACTGCATATGGAACACCATCCAGAAACCAACTTGTGAACGATGTTGATGGGCCCTAGAAACCGAGAAAGTCAAACCCGTCTCTTAAAAAGGAGGAAGGATAAGAGATATAAAGAGAGTAAAAGTTTTTAGGGATGGAGACCCATCTTGGAGAGAGAGTCATAAAGGAGGAGGAATTTGCACAAAATAGGAAACCCTCTCTTATAGGTGTCAATGGGGGAAGAAACAGAACTGGAGGGAAAAGAACAAAAACACAGATTATGCCAGTAACTGCAATTACCAACCGAGAAGTGGCTCAGATGCTCCTGTCCACCATCATACAGTGGGGCCTGGGAGGAAGGCCTGGGCTGTATCAAACACACTATGGTTAGAACCGGGCTTTAGTGCCCTGGGGTCAATCTGATGCAGCTAAGGTGACATAGAAACCTAAACCATGGGAACTCTAGAGACAAACATTTTATTTTATTTTTTTTTTTATTTCTAAAAAAGAATTTTATTAAAAAAGCACAAATGCAAAGAAATGAACAGAGGAAAATTTATGCGTCGAACCTGGACTGGTCACTTATGATAATATACACGCTACAATTCCATTCTCTCCAATCATTCCCTACCTTCACCCTCTCCCACAGAGTCCCAAAGACTGTTCTAAATGCCTATGTCTCTTTTGCAGTCTCTTATACAGGGTTTAGGTTACCATTTTTCTAAATTCCATATATATGCGTTAATATACGGTATTGATGTTCTTCTTTCTGGCTTACTTCACTCTGTATAATTGGCTCCAATTTCATCCACCTCATTAAAACTGATTCAAATGCATTCTTTTTGATGGCTGAGAAATACTCCATTGTGTATATGTACCAAAGCTTTCTTATCCATTCATCTGCAGATGGACATCTAGGTTGCTTCCATGTCCTGGCTATTATAAACAGTGCTGCAATGAACATTGGAGTACATGTGTCTCTTTCAATTCTGGTTTCCTCGGTGTGTATGCCCAGGAGTGCGACCGCTGGATCATATGGCAGTTCTATTTCCAGTTTTCTGAGGAATCTCCACACTGTTCTCCATAGTGGCTGTACTAGTTTGCATTCCCACCAACAGTGTAAGAGGGTTCCCTTCTCTCCACACCCTCTCCAGCACTTATTGCATGTAGACTTTTGGATAGCAGCCATTCTGACTGGTGTGAAATGGTATCTCATTGTGGTTTTGATTTGCATTTCTCTGATGATGAGGGATGTTGAGCATTTTTTCATGTGTTTATTAGCCATCTTTATGTCTTCTTTGGAGAAATGTCTGTTTAGTTCTTTGGCCCATTTTTTGATTGGGTCACTTAGTTTTCTGGAATTAAGCTGCAGGAGCTGCTTGTATAATTTGGAGATTAATCCTTTATCAGTTGCTTCATTTGCTATTATTGTCTCCCAGAGACAAACATTTTAAAAAGGACCTTTCCTGAGAGAAGGCTCTAAGACCACATAGTGAACCATGGCACACTCACAGAACAGAAGACTGTGCACGTGAAAATATCAAAGGAGACCAAGCCAGCGTACATTTAACACCTTTTCCACCACGAAGGGAGAGAGGAATGTGTACGGCTGCCAGAGGTAAAAGGAAATAGGCTACTGGTATCTTTGCCAAAGAATGCTCAAACTACCACACAATCGCACTCATCTCGCACGCTAGTAAAGTCATGCTCAAAATTCTCCAAGCCAGGCTTCAGCAATACGTGAACCGTGAGCTTCCAGATGTTCACGCTGGTTTTAGAAAAGGCAGAGGAACCAGAGATCAAATTGCCAACATCCGCTGGATCATGGAAAAAGCAAGAGAGTTCCAGAAATCATCCATTTCTGCTTTATTGACTATGCCAAAGCTTTTGACTGTGTGGATCACCAGAAACTGTGGAAAATTCTGAAAGAGATGGGAATACCAGACCACCTGACCTGCTTCTTGAGAAGCCTATATGCAGGTCAGGAAGCAACAGTTAGAACTGGACATGGAAAAACACACTGGTTTCAAATAGGAAAAAGAGTATGTCAAGGTTGTATATTGTCACCCTGCTTATTTAACTTATAAGCAGAATACGTCCGGAGAAGGCAATGGCAAGCCACTCCAGCACTCTTGCCTAGAAAATCCCATGGATGGAGCAGCCTGGTAGGCTGCAGTCCGTGGGGTCACTAAGGGTCGGACACGACTGAGCGACTTGACTTTCACTTTCACACATTGGAGAAGGAAATGGCAACCCACTCCAGTGTTCTTGCCTGGAGAATCCCAGGGACGGGGGAGCCTGGTGGGCTTCCATCTATGGGGTCACACAGAGTCGGACACGACTAAAGTGACTTAGCAGCAGCAGCAGCAGGAGAAGAGTACGTCATGAGGAACGCTGGGCTGGAAGAAGCACAAGCTGGAATCAAGATTGCCGGGAGAAATATCAATAACCTCAGATATGCAGATGACACCACCCTTATGGCAGAAAGTGAAGAGGAACACAAAAGCCTCTTGATGAAAGTGAAAGAGGAGAGTGAAAAGGTTGGCTTGAAGCTCAACATTCAGAAAACTAAGATCATGGCATCTGGTCCCATCACTTCATGGCAAATAGATGGGGAAACAGTGGAAACAGTGAGAGACTTTATTTTGGGGGGCTCCAAATCGCTGCAGATGCTGATTGCAGCCATGAAATTAAAAGAAGTTTACTCCTTGGAAGTAAAGTTATGACCAACCTCGACAGCATATTAAAAAGCAGAGACATTACTTTGCCAACCAAGGTCCATCTGGTCAAGGCTATGGTTTTTCCAGTGGTCATGTATGGATGTGAGAGTTGGACTGTGAAGAAAGCTGAGCACCGAAGAATTGATGCTTTTGAACTGTGGTGTTGGAGAAGACTCTTGAGAGTCCCTAGGACTGAAAGGAGATCCAATCAGGTATTTCTAAAAGAGGTCAGTCCTGGGTGTTCATTGGAAGGACTGATGTTAAGGCTGAAACTCCAATACTTTAGCCACCTCATGCAAAGAGTTGACTCATGGGATGGGGAGGGAGTTGGGAGGGGGGTAAAAGATGGGGAACATATGTGCACCTGAGGCAGACTCATGTCAATGTATAGCAAAGCCAATACAATAATGTAAAGTAGTTAGCCTCCCATTAAGAAAAAAAGAAGACTTTGATGCTGGGAGGGATTGGGGGCAGGAGGAGAAGGGGACGACAGAGGATGAGATGGCTGGATGGCATCACCGACTCAATGGACATGAGTTTGGGTGAACTCCGGGAGTTCAAGGTGGACAGGGAGGCCTGGTGTGCTGCGATTCATGGGGTCGCAAAGGGTCGGACATGACTGAGCGACTGAACTGACTGACTAACTGATAGCAGTTAAAAGTCTCTCTATCTCTCTGAAATGCTTAATAGGTTCTCCTGTTGCCCTTTTAAACTGTCTTTCTTCCCATATTGCAGCATGAGCGTATAAAGTCAAATAAGCATACTTAGAATCAGTGTAGATATTTGCTTGCTGCCCTTCGTTTAACTCTAGCACTCAGGTCAGAGCCACAAGTTCTGCTAACTGAGCACTGGTTCCCTGGGGGAGAGATTTTACTTCTAAAACCTGTTCAGCAGACACTATGGCATAACCTGCTTTACGACCAGCATCAGGGTCTTTTCCTGTGAATCGGCTCTTCCCATCAGGTGGCCAACGTATTGGAGCTTGGGCTTCAGCATCGGTCCTCCCAGTGAATATTCACAGTTGGTTTCCTTTAGGATTGGCTGTTTTGATATCCTTGCTGTCCGAGGGATTCTCAAGTGTCTCCTCCAGTACCACAAACCAAAAGCATCAATTCGTTCTCACTCAGCCTTCTTAATGATTGAACTCACACATCTGCACATGACTACTGAAAAAGCCATAGTCGGCAAAGTGATGTCTCTGCTTTATACTATGCTGTCTAGGTTTGACAGAGGCTTCCCTCGTGGCTCAGCAGTAAAGAATTCTGCATGTGTGTACCTACGACTGATTCTTGTTGACTTTTGAGAGAAAACAACAAAATTCTGTAAATCAATTATCCTTCAGTTAAAAATTAAATAAAGTGGCAAAAGAAAGAGAATCACCCTGCAATGCATGGGATGCAGGAGACATGGGTTTCACCCCTGGGTTGGGAAGATGCACTGCCATGCCCCATGGGCAGAGGGCACGGCAACCCACTAAAGTATTCTTGCCTGGAGAATCCCCTGGACAGAGGCAGGCTCCAGTCCATGGGGCCATAGTCAGACCCAACCGAAGCAATGAGCATGCATGCATACTAGCTTTGTCATAGCTGTTCTTCCAAGGATCAAGTGTCTTAATTTCATGGCAGCAATCACCATCCACAGTGATTGTGGAGCCGCCAAAATTAAATCTGTCACTGCATCCACCTCCCCCCTTCTGTTTTCCGTGAAATGATAGGATTGGATGCAATAATCTTATATTTTTGAATGTTGAGTTTTAAGTCAGCCTTTTCTCTCTCCGCTTTCACCCGCATCAAGAGGTTCTTTAGTTCCTCTTCAGTTTCTGCTGTTAGAGTGGTATGATCTGCACATCTGACCTTGTTGATATTTCTGTCAGCAATCTTAATTCCAGCTTGTGAGACATCCACCCCAGCATTTCCCATGATGTGCTCTGCATGTAAGTTGAATAAGCAGAGTGACAATATACAACCTTGTCTTGCTCCTTTCCCAATTTTGAGCCAGTCCATTGTTCCATGTCTTATTCTAACTGTAGCTTCTTAGCCCTCATACTGGTTTCTCAGGAGACGGGTCAGCTAGTCTGGTACTCCCATCTCTAAGAATTTTCCAGTTTGTTGTGATCCACGAAGTCAGAGGCCTTGAGGTAGTCTAGTCAATGAAGCAGAAGTAGATGTGTTTCTGGAATTCCCTTGCTTTCTCCATGATCTCAGGAATGTTGCAATTTGAGCTCTTGTTTCTCTGCCTCTTCAAACCCAACTTGTATATCTGGAAGTTCTCGTTCCATATACTGTTGAAGCCTAGATTGAAAGAGTTTACTAACCGGGAGGCTTCAGAAATATGGGACAATCTAAACTTAAGAAATTGGAGGGTGTGAATGAAGCTCGATAAGGGAGAAAAGAAGAGGATTCTCTGCTTCCCATGTTGTTAGCAAGCTGGGCAAGGCCTAGACCATAGCTTCAAGTTCTTGTGTAGGACAGTAGCCTTTATCTAGAAAGACATAAACAGTTTTGCAACTGGAATAGAGGGAGGGAGAGGGCGGGGAGTGGGAGAGAGACACCCTGAGTGGATGTGAGAGACCATTAGAAGGGGGTTGACGGACGGAGGGAGGCTTCGGACTACAGCAGATGTGGTGGACTTGGGAAAAAGTAGACACATTAGACATTGTCCAGTAAAATGGACAGAACTCAGCAAGAATATGGACTTGGGCTGAAGGAGAGGGAATTGTAAACATGGTTAAGACCAAGTTTCTGTGTCCTGTCATAAGAGTACAAAGGTGGCATGGGGAATCCTGGAAGTTGACCAGGTCTGGAAAGAATTCCAAGTAAGATTTTTATGTTTATGAGCTCGTGATCTAGATGGATATGATAACCAATATTTAGATATGTAAAAGTTCCTTTTCCTTTAAAATAAGTGAGAAGTATTGAGCTATCATTTATATACGATAGAAGTCAATGATTTAAAGCATTATAGTTTGTCGAGTTTCGACATACGCATACCATTGTGTAAATGCTACCACAGTAAAAATGTAGAAAATGTCCCATTGGTTCGAAAATGCTCCCTTGGGCTATTTGCCAACAGACTGCTTCCTCTACTCCTATACACTGGCAACCACAGATATATTTCTGTGCCTATAGTTGTGCCTTTTCCAGGAATCCATTGACATGGAATCATATAGTACATAGCTTTCTGTGTCTGACATCTCTCATTGGCACAGCTGAGATGCATCCTTGCTGTTACATGCATTAGCAGTTCCTTTTTAAGTGACTGTATAGTATTCTTTTGTATGAGTATACTCTTTTGTCTTTCTTCCATCTGTATACCAGTTGTTGAATAGTTAGGCTGTTCCTAGGTTTGGCTATTAGGAGTACATGAGTAGAATATTTGAGTAAAGATCTTTGTGTGAGCATGTTTTCCTTTCTCTGGGTAAAATTAAAACTCCTAGTAAGTACGAAAATTCCCACTATAATAGAATAATAAGATGAATGTGCTACTGGAGAAGAGTGAAGAAATAGCTACAGAAGGAAGAAAAGGCTAAGCCAAAGTGGAAACAACTCCCATTTGTGGATGTGTCTGGTCGTGAAAGTCAAGTCTGCTTCTAAAAGAACAATATTGTATAGGAACCAGAGAAGTATTCAGAGAAATCAGTTACCAGTTCAGAGATTTAAATGTGCAGTGCTCCAAGCAAAAAATGGAAATAGAGATATGTATTTATGTATTTATTCCATGGAACTGAGTAAAGCCATTGCAAGCATGATGGAAAATCCAGAAGCAGAGAAGGAAATGGTTCATCAGAGCATGTATAAAAGTAGGTATTAAAAAGCCCTAATATCTATTTCTGTCATGAGTGTCTTCCCAAGACACATTCTCCACTAAGGGAAACCTGGGACTACCTATCAGCACAGTTTGTGGATGCAGAAGAAAGACTGCCCTGGAAGGAAAAAAATATAGTCTTCAAGCCTTTTCTCATCCTCCAGAGACCCTGCGGTTCCAGGACTCTACCTCAGTAGTGGGAATAGCTCAACATGCACTGCACATGCCCAACTCAAGGAGCATGTGCAGTGTGTGTGCACGCGCGCGCACGGGCACCCGTTGCTGCGCATGCGCCTGGGTGCGCATAGACCTTCCTGAGCCCGTTCTGTGAGGAGCGTTGGGCCTGAGACAGGTGTGTTTGTTCAGTCCCGGTTCTTTCTCATTACTTGAGACTCACCAGGTAGGTTCACAGATCTGTCCTGTCTGGAGTTTAAGTGTGCGTGCGTATGAGGGGGAGGCAGCAAGTTTCAGGCGGGTCGGGTAGTGCCATTTGGGGCCTTTGAGGAGGAAGGCGCTCGAGGTCGTCATCTTTCTCCTCACAGGTGTCGGGACGCCATATTTCTTGTCCCAGTGGCGGGAGAGGAAGGGCGGTGGGCAGAGGAGGGCAGGGGGTCAGATGACGGTTGGGGGGAGACTTGCAGATGCTATTTGAGATATCTGGCTCATTGGGGCCCTGGAACTGATGACAGAGCACAGAATCTGGGGCCGGCAGTGGGACCTGGGCAGGGGGCGGGGTGAACGATTAAGGAAAGGCCTAGAAACCGGACCGCGGAGGGTTTGTGACCGTATCATGAGTTTTGTGGTAAGGTGCCAAGAGAGAGGGGGACCGGTTGCTCTGTATGCAGACTCAGCTCAGCCACAGACGCTGAGAAAATCGCCATAGTCAGGCTGTAAAGACTGAGCCTTTCTTCCTGTTCCAACTGAATTCCAAGGGAATTGGGGAAAATAGGTCTGGTGAATAGGAGTGTGACAAGAGCAATAGTCCTGAATTTTTTAATTCCTACCAGTATTTCAATAAATATCTTCATGATGTAGAATTCTGTTGTGAAATCAAGCTTCCTCACAAAAATTCTCTGTCTGCCTGTGTACCTTAAGGTGATTTCTCTGCCAGCTTATTGAAGACACAAATGGCTTTGCAAGCAACTGTATTTGGTGTAATTGGAATGCATGTAGACTCATACTTAACCAGAGTTTTGTTTGAAATTATTTTCACATATGAAAAAAATAGTCAACATATGGTCATAAAAGTGATCAAATATAGCAGTACTCTTAAATACATTTTCTAAATCACAATATTCCACTTTCAGGGAGAAATATGAGTGGGCAAGTGGCATCAACATTGGGACCTATAGAGCAAGAGTCCTCTGAGCTGGATGAACCTGTGGTTGTGAGTAACGTTCCATTTGATGTTTTCTATTAGCACAAATTTACTTTCGAGAAAATGATGTTAAGTAATACAGATGCAGTGGTCAAGGTCTTCCATGCTGATAAAGGGTGACAGTTTGTCTTAGGAAGGAACATTGATCCAAATGTATTACAGTCTGGCGTTGCCTGGATGAGTATACTGTTAAATTCCCTGGAAATGTGCCCAGTGACTCCCTCCTTCTGCTTATTAACAACAGATTGCATACTTCCATCCAACATAGATTTAAATAACTTCCAAAGTCTTTCTGGGTAACTCTTATGGGAGCTAACTCTTCCCTGTGGGAAGAGTAACTTTATTAAAAGTTAGTACATAGAATTGTGTTGGGAAAATGTTGTTAGGTTTACTTATGATCAGATTATATCTATGTATTATGTATGTTTATGCTATTAGATGTATTAACAACAAAAATTTTTTATTTGCATGCACACTCTACTAGGACCAGCACTCCAGTGTTGAGCAACCTCAACAAGAGGAACCACCACCTAGGATTCAGGATATCACACCGGGAGAGGAGGAAGTAAATGGAGAGGATCCAGTGAATCGTGATGAAGAGAAGGAGAAGGATGCCTCTGAAGGTAAAGTGTATCCGTGCATCATGCCTTAAGACATAACCAGTAAGAGGAGGAAAGGAAACATTAGAAAAGGACTTCAGACAGTTCCTGAAAAACTGAGGAGAGTATAGTTTGCAGGTTAGTGTGGTCGGTCAAATTTTCCCTTGCTTTCAAGACAAAGAGAGGGGGGCAACTAAGTTGTCTGAGGACAATCCTGGAAAAGGAAAATGGCAATAACATTCAGAAAATTCTGCTTTCCTTTTTCTCCAGCAAAACATTCCCAGAATAATGCTCCTGAGGTTCTTATTCATCTCATTTTTAGCATACTAACCTAAGGCTTTTAATTCATAACACCGAGGGAATGAATATCATCATTCCCTTGTTTATACTGTATGCTTTACAGCTGAATTGATGCATTTTTTTTTAAAGATTCTGACCTTGAATCTGATCTCCAGGAATTGGCTGTGGCAAAGACTGGGGGTGAAGGTGGAGATGGTCCTGATGTCAGGGAGGAGTTTGCATCAATTATAGAGCCAGTTGAAGTGCCAGAAGCAGGTATGTCATCCATTCAGAAAGTAATTTATGTGGTTTCTGTTTTTCAGAATATTATATCTTTGCTAATATAGAGGGAACATTACTATTATTTTAATAATAGAGTTCACCTATTCTTTGAAAGATAGTTCAGACCCCAGATGCCTGAGTGCCTAACTTACAGACTTTCAAATAAAGAAACAGACAGGATCAAAGCCATATCAAATTGGAAATAGGAAACCGTTTTCTTCTCCTGAGTATAAGTACTTTAAGCAATAGCTAATTATTTTCAGGTTCTTTTATAATTTCTGCTTGTAACAAATATGGAAAGCATTTGTAATAAATATCAGTTTATATGAAATATGCTCAGGCGTTCAAATAGGTTCTAGTAACAGCTTTAACATAACGTGTGTGATTCTGTGAAATCCCTTAACTTCTAAACTCAACTTTACTCATATAAGTTGTGAATTCAGAACAGATACACTAAAATGCTAATTTTTCAATGCTAATTTTTGCATTCTCTGATTCTCTTTGATGGAATGCATACAAGAATACTCTGTTTTACATGATTTATTTATCATAAAATATCATCGAGTCAAATTTAACAGGGGAATTGAGATTTCATTTTCTGATGGGGGACACATGTACACCTGTGGCTGATTCATGTCAATGTATGGCAAAAACCACCACTATATTTTAATTAGCCTCCAATTAAATTAAATAAATACAGTTTTTTTAAAGAAGAAAATGAGCCAACATTCTGCTTGATGTTTGTTAAATTCTCTCAAATTCTGAATTCTCTAGCTCTTAAAAAGTAGTTGCATTTTAAATCTTTTCCCCAATGAAGTATGAAATGACTGAACAATGAAATGGCAAAAGATAGTCTAGTTTCCTGTGTCTGTGGCTGATCAAGTTGAGAGAGTGCATGTAGTCAGTGATATTCAAGGCAGGTGTGAGTAAGATACACATGCCAAGCACACTACCTGCCCCCCAAGTTTGGTCTATTTTTTTGGGGGGGGTTGCTTATTTTAATTGGAGGATAATTACCTTGCAATACTATGATGGTTTTTGATGATGGCTTTTGCCATACATCCCACTCTTAAAGAACTAATAAAAATCTGAGCCTGCTTGCTCCTTGGAAGGAAAGTTATGACCAACCTTGATAGTATATTAAAAAGCAGAGACATTACTTTGCCAACCAAGGTCCGTCTAGTCAAGGCAATGGTTTTTCCCGTGGTCATGTATGGATGTGAGAGTTGGACTGTGAAGAAGGCTGATCGCCGAAGAATTGATGCTTTTGAACTGTGGTGTTGGAGAAGACTCTTGAGAGTCCCTTATACTGCAAGGAGATCCAACCAGTCCATTCTAAAGGAGATCAATCCTGGATGTTCATTGGAGGGACTGATGCTAAAGCTGAAACTCCAATACTTTGGCCACCTCATGCGACGAGTTGACTCACTGGAAAAGACTCTGATGCTGGGAAAGGTTGGGGGCGGGAGGAGAAGGGGACGACGGAGAATGAGATGGCTGGATGGCATCACCGACTCTGTGGACATGAGTTTGAGTGTACTCCGGGAGTTGGTGATGGACAGGGAGGCCTGGCGTGCTGTGATTCATGGGGTCGCGGAGAGTCGGACACGACTGAGCGACTGAACTGAACTGAACCATATCAAATATGTTATTTTTCCTCTTTGATACATCAGTTTAAAAAGTTTTGAAAGTCAAAGTCTGTAACTCTATTTCTTCCCGCGTAATCAACTTAGTATCTTTCACATACGTGTTTTCCAAATTGCTGACAATTAATTGCCTGCTTCTGATTTTAAAGGAGGGACTTCATGGTTAGGGAAGAATTTACTGTGTATTCCGTTCCGTTCCGTCGCTCAGTCGTGTCCGACTCTATGCGACCCCGTGGACTGTAGCCTACCAGGCTTCTCCGTCCATGGGATTCTCCAGGCAAGAATACTGGAGTGGGTTACCGTTTCCTTCTCCAGGGGATCTTCCCGACCCAGGGATCGAACCCGGGTCTCCCGCATTGGAGGCAAACGCTTTAACCTCTGAGCCACCAGGGAAGCAGCCTTCTAGATATTTTCACTTTACATTTTTGTTCCATTCCATTAGAACATTTAGACGAAAATACCACTTCCAGACTACTTTCAAGTAACTACAGAACATGATTAAAATGTTCTCATAGAAAAATCTTAGCCCTAAATACGTGTGGTACTTAAAAAGAACAATACATAAATTACAAAGTACATAAATATAAAACCCTGCATACAATATAAAAGGTAAGAGAAAGAGCGACAGAATAAACCTAAGGGAAAAAGAAAAAGATACTTAATAAAAGACAGGTATGAATTTTTAGGAAGAGGAAAATAAATTCAACTAATAAAGACAATGTGCTAGTTTACATAATTTTTTAACACATATATATACACTTTTAAAATATTCTTTTCCATTGTGATTTATCACCGGAGATTTGGACATAGTTCCCTGCGCGGTATAGTAGGACCTTGTTGTTTATCCATTCTGAGTGTAATAGTTTGTATCTGCCAACCCCAAATTCCCAGTCCATTCCTCTCAGTTTACATAATTGTGAAGAAAATGGACAAAGCCCAAATACACATAATAAGAAATATGAATAAGACACTAACGGTATATTACAGAATTAAAACAGTATAATCTGGAACTCAGATATTTTCAGGATATTGATGAAATGGTTAATAGGATAGAAAAACAAATATTATTTAACATACCCCACAGTAACTAAATAACTCAACATCACAGATACCGTGGATGAACTTTTGAAATTGGTCAGAGTTGTCTCTCAAAAGCCATTATCATTGAGAAGCAAAGAAAAATATCTGCTTTTCCAGACGTTCTTTCTGTCTTCCTACTTGCTTTCCTGTCTCACTCATACTCCGTCTTGCTCTCCCTTTTCTTCTCTTCTCTCCTTTTTTTCTTTCTTTTTTTGTGAGAAACAGTCCTATTTCTGCTTCACATTTTGATGTCACCATGTCGCCAGTTATAGTAATGACTTAAAATTAGTGTCACTATCTAATTTATTATACCAACCGGAATGCTTTCCAGGGTGAAAAGAAACATTTAGAATTGCATGAGGGCCACAAGTAAAAAGGGGACAAATGTTGAACCAACTTAAAACAACCATATCAGGGATAAATTAGAACAAATGAAAATTTCTATACTTTTCCACAGTAGCGAAGAAACAAATGTAATACTGGCCTTTTTATTTACTTTACTTAAGCAGTAACAGAGATAACAACTGTTTAGCTATCCTATATTCAGAATACTATTTCTAATCAATATATTTAAATGATCCTTTTGGGGAATTTTTTGTTTCATTTTTTGTGTATTTTGTTTTTCTTAGGGTGTTTTTTGTTGTTACATATTTTACTGAATGTGTACACAGTTATGCCTTCTACTGAAAACTACCTTCTGATAAGTTCCACTGATTTAATTTGTTCTGAATTCAGTGTCATTGTTTTCTTGTATAACTAGGAAGACTAGTGTGTTTTTAAAAATACTGGTAATGTGCCTGTAAAATCTCTAGAGAAGATTAACTGAAGGTAAGCCAAAGGGTCGCCCTTAATGTTCTTGTTTTAGTCCATTTTATAAAACTACAACTACAGGGAACTTTGTATACCTCTCCTATCATTGAAATAAAATTCTGTTAAGTAATTTTGATGTTTTAATGTTTATATTATAGGTGAAGGGAAACCATTTGCTTGAATGAAGATAACCTGGAACCATCTATGCTGTTCTTATGCTATATATTTGACTGTTAAAGTTCTGTCAATAAAGTTTCATTTTCTACTCGCACATTCTTTGTTAAATTTATCCCTGGGTGTTTTTTGATTGGGTCGTTTATTTTTCTGGAATTGAGCTGCAGGGGCTGCTTGTATATTTTGGAGATTAATCCTTTATCAGTTGCTTCATTTGCTATTATTTTCTCCCATTCTGAAGGCTGTCTTTTCAGCTTGCTTATAGTTTCCTTTGCTGTGCAGAAGCTTTGATTTTAATTAGGTCCCATTTTTTTATTTTTGCTTTTATTTCCAATATTCTGGGAGGTGGGTCTTGGAGGATCCTGCTGTGATTTAAGTCAGAGAGTGTTTTGCCTACGTTCTCCTCTAGGAGTTTTATAGTTTCTGGTCTTACATTTAGCTCTCTAATCCATTTTGAGTTTATTTTGGTGTATGGTGTTAGGAAGGGTTCTAGTTTCATTCTTTTACAAGTGGCTGACCAGTTTTCCCAGCACCACTTGTTAAAGAGACTGTCTTTTCTCCATTTTATATTCTTGCCTCCTTTGTCAAAGATAAGGTGTCCATAGGTGCGTGGATTTATCTCTGGGCTTTCTATTTTGTTCCATTGATCTATATTTCTGTCTTTATGCCAGTACCACACTGTCTTGATGACTGTGGCTTTGTAGTAGAGCCTGAAGTCCGGCAGGTTAATTCCTCCAGTTCCATTCTTTTTCTTCAAGATTGCTTTGGCTATCCGAGGTTTTTTGTATTTCCATACAAATTGTGAGATTATTTGTTCTAGTTCTGTGAAAAATATCGTTGGTAGCTTGATAGGGATTGCATTGAATGTATAAATTACTTTGGGTAGTATACTCATTTTTACAATATTTATTCTTCCGATCCAGGAACACGGTATATTTCTCCATCTATTAGTGTCCTCTTTGATGGCAGGGCATATTTAAAGTGATGAAAGAAAGTAAGCTACAGCACAGACTACTGTACCTAGCAAGGATCTCATTCAAATATGAAGGAGACATCAAAAGCTTTACAGACAAGCAAAAGCTGAGAGAATTCAGCATCACCAAACCAGCTCTCCAACAAATGCTAAAGGACCTTCTCTAGAGAGGAAACACAGAATGAGTGTATAAACTCGAACCCAAAACAATAAAGTAAATGGCAACAGGATCATACTTATCAATAATTACCTTAAATGTAAATGGGTTGAATGCCCCAACCAAAAGACAAAGACTGGCTGAATGGATACAAAAACAAGACCCCTACATATGTTGTCTATAAGAGACCCACCTCAAAACGAGGGACACATACAGACTGAAAGTGAAGGGCTGGAAAAAGATATTCCATGCAAATAGAGACCAAACGAAAGCAGGAGTAGCAATACTCATATCAGATAAAATAGACCTTAAGACAAAGGCTGTGCAAAGAGACAAAGAAGGACACTACATAATGATCAAAGGATCAATCCAAGAAGAAGATATAACAATTATAAATATTTATGCACCCAACATAGGAGCACGGCAATATGTAAGACAAATGCTAACAAGTACGAAAGGGGAAATTAACAATAACACAATAATAGTGGGAGACTTTAATACCCAACTTACACCTGTGGATAGATCAACTAAACAGAAAATTAACAAGGAAATATAAACGTTAAATGATACAATAGACCAGTTAGACCTAATAGATATCTATAGGACATTTCAACCCCAAAGAATAAATTTCACCTTCTTCTCAAGCGCACACGGAACCTTCTCCAGGATAGATCACATCCTGGGCCATAAATCTAGCCTTGGTAAATTCAAAAAAATTGAAATCATTCCAAGCATCTTTTCTGACCACAATGCAGTAAGACTAGATCTCAATTACAGGAGAAAAACTATTAAAAATGCCAACATATGGAGGCTGAACAACACGCTGCTGAATAACCAACAAATCAGAGAAGAAATAAAAAAAGAAATCAAAATATGCATAGAAATGAATGAAAATGAAAACACAACAACCCAAAACCTGTGGGACAACTGTAAAAGCAGTGCTAAGGGGAAGGTTCATAGCATAACAGGCATACCTCAAGAAACAAGAAAAAAGCCAACTAAATAACCTAACTCCACACCTAAAGCAACTAGAAAAGGAAGAAATGAAGAACCCCAGGGTGAGTAGAAGGAAAGAAATCTTAAAAATTAGGGCAGAAATAAATGCAAAAGAAACAAAAGAGACCATAGCAAAAATCAACAAAGCCAAAAGCTGGTTCTTTGAGAGAGTAAATAAAATTGACAAACCACTAGCCAGACTCATCAAGAAACAAAGGGAGAAAGACCAAATCAATAAAATTAGAAATGAGAAGGGAGAGATCACAACAGGCAACACAGAAATACAAAGGATCATAAAAGACTACTATCAGCAATCATATGCCAATAAAATGGACAGCTTGGAAGAAATGGACAAATTCTTAGAAAAGTACAACTTTCCAAAACTGAACCAGGAAGAAATAGAAAATCTGAACAGACCCATCACAAGCACGGAAACTGAAACTGTAATCAGAAATCTTCCAGCAAACAAATCCCAGGTCCAGATGGCTTCACAGCTGAATTCTACCAAAAATTTAGAGAAGAGCTAACACCTATCCTACTCAAACTCTTCCAGAAAATTGCAGAGGAAGGTAAACTTCCAAACTCATTCTATGAGGCCACCATCACCCTAATACCAAACCCTAACAAAGATGCCACAAAAAAAAACAGAACGACAGGCCAATATCACTGATGAACATTGATGCAAAAATCCTTAACAAAATTATAGCAATCAAAATGCAACAACAGATTAAGAAGTTCATACATCATGACCAAGTGGGCTTTATCCCAGGGATGCAAGGATTCTTCAATATCCGCAAATCAATCAACGTAATACACCACATTAACAAATTGAAAAATATAAATCATATGATTATCTCAATAGATGCAGAGAAAGCCTTTGACAAAATTCAACATTCATTTATGATCAAAACCCTCCAGAAGGAAGGAATAGAAGGAACATTCCTCAATGTAATAAAAGCTATATATTACAAACTCACAGCAAACATTATCCTCAATGGTGAAAAATTGAAAGCGTTTCCCCTAAAGTCAGGAACAAGACAAGGGTGCCCACTCTCACCACTGCTATTCAACATACTTTTGGAAGTTTTGGCCGCAGCAATCAGAGTAGAAAAAGACATAAAAGGAATCCAAATCGGAAAAGAAGTAAAACTCTCACTGTTTGCAGATGACATGATCCTCTACACAGAAAACCCTAAAGACTGTACCAGAAAATTACTAGAGCTAATCAATGAGTATAGTAAAGTTGCAGGATATAAAATCAACACACAGAAATCCTATACACTAACAATGAGAAAATAGAAAGAGAAATTAAGGAAACAATTCCATTCACCGTTGCAACGAAAAGAATAAAATACTTAGGAATAAATCTACCTAAAGAAACAAAAGACCTATATATAGAAAACTATAAAACACTGGTGAAAGAAATCAGAGAGGACACTAATAGATGGAGAAATATACCGTGTTCATGGATTGGAAGAATAAATATTGTGAAAATGAATATATTACCAAAAGTAATCTATAAGTTCAATGCAATCCCTATCAAGCTACCAACGGTGTTTTTCACAGAGCTAGAACAAATAATTTCACAATTTTTATGGAAATACCAAAAACCTCGAATAGCCAAAGCAATCTTGAGAAAGAAGAAAGGACCTGGGGGAATCAACCTGCCGGACTCCAGGTCTACTACAAAGCCACAGTCATCAAGACGGTATGGTACTGGCATAAAAACAGAAAGATAGATCAATGGAACAAAATAGAAAGCCCAGAAATAAATCCATTCACCTGTGGACACCTTATCTTTGACAAGGGAGGCAAGAATATTCACTGGAGAAAAGACAGTGTCTTTAACAAGTGGTGCTGGGAAAACATGTCAGCCACTTGTAATAGAATGAAACTAGAACCCGTCCTAACACCATACACCAAAATAAACTCAAAATGGATTAAAGATCTAAATGTAAGACCAGAAACTATAAAACTCCTAGAGGAGAACATAGGCAAAACACTCTCCGACATAAATCACAGCAGGATCCTCCATGACCCACCTCCCAGAATATTGGAAATAAAAGCAAAAATAAAAAAAAAGGGACCTAATTAAAATTAAAAGCTTCTGCACAGCAAAGGAACCTATAAGCAAGGTGAAAAGACAGAATGGGAGAAAAAAATAGCAAATGAAGCAACTGACAAAGGATTAATCTCAAAAATATACAAGCAACTCTTGCAGCTCAATTCCAGAAAAATAAACGACCCAATCAAAAAATGGGCCAAAGAACTAAACAGACATTTCTCCAAAGAAGACATACAGATGGCTAACAAACACGCGAAAAGATGCTCAACATCACTCATAATCAGAGAAATGCAAACCAAACCACAGTGAGGTACCATTTCACGCCAGTCAGAATGGCTGCTATCCAAACGTCTACAAGCAATAAATGCTGGAGAGGGTGTGGAGAAAAGGGAACCCTCTTACACTGTTGATGGGAATGCAAACTAGTACAACCACTATGGAGAACAGTGTGGAGATTCCTTAAGAAACTGGAAATAGAACTGCCATACGACCCAGCAATCGCACTCCTGGGTGTACATACCGAGGAAACCAGAATTGAAAGAGACACATGTACTCCAATGTTCATCGCAGCACTGTTTATAATAGCGAGGACATGGAAGCAACCTAGATGTCCATCTGCAGAAGAATGGATAAGAAAGCAGTGGTACATTTACACAATGGAGTATTACTCAGCCATTAAAAAGAATAGATTTGAATCAGTTCTAGTGAGGTGGATGAAACTGGAGCCTATTGTACAGAGTGAAGTAAGCCAGAAAGAAAAACACCAATACTGTACACTAACGCATATATATGGAACTTAGAAAGATGATAAGGATAACCCTGTATGCGAGACAGCAAAAGAGACACAGATGTATAGAACAGTCTTTTGGACTCTGTGGGAGAGGGCGAGGGTGGGATGATTTGGGAGAATGGCATTGAAACATGTGTATTATCATATGTGAAACGAATCTCCAGTCCAGGTTGGATGCATGATACAGGATGCTCGGGGCTGGTGTACTGGGATGAACCAGAGGGATGGGATGGGGAGGGAGGTGGGAGGAGAGTTCAAGATGGGGAACACATGTACACCCGGGGCAGATTCATGTCAATGTATGGCAAAACCAATACAATAATATAAAGTAATTAGCCTCCAATTAAAATAAATAAATTTTTAAAAAACAAAAGAAAAACAAAACCCAAGGGTCCCTCCCCATCCCCACTGATCCCCTTCAGTGCCTCTGCACGTGTAGGGAAACCTTTTCTCCTCTAGCTGACCCTCAGGAACACTAACCCCCAACTAGCCTCCACAACTCCTCCCCACTCGCTCCCCACTCCCACATCATACAGGGTTGCTCTGGTGTTCCTCTGGTCCACTTGGGTTCCAAGGCTCCCTGCCAGCATCCAGTAGGTGCCCTAGATGCCTCACATTCTTGATAGTATCGTTTGAAGGATAAAAGTTTTAATTTTGATGATTCCAAATTGCCTATTTTTGTTTCCTTTGGTGCTTGCGCTTTTTGTATCATATCTAGGAAATCATTGTCTAATCCAGGATTAACATTTACATTTCCGTTTTCTTCTGAGTGCTTTACAGTTTTAGCTCTTATATTTAGGTGTTTCATCAGTTTTTAGTTATTTGTTATATACAGTGTGAGGTATAGGTCGAAGTTGATTCTTTTGCATGTGAACATCCAGTTATCCCAAGACCATTTGTTGAAACATTATTCTTTGCCATTGAATGGCCTCTACACCCCTCACAATAATCAACTGACCATAGAGATACGGCCTTGTTTCGTGACTCTCCGTTCTATTCCATTATCTGTCTATTATGTCAGTGCCATAATGCCTTGATTATTGTAGGTTTGAAGTGAGTTTTGAAATTGGGAAGAGTAAGTACTTGTTCTTTCTCCACACTGTTTTGGCTATCCCAGGACCCTTTTAATTCTTATAATTCTAGGATCAGTTTGTTGATTTCTGGTGGAAAAGAGCAGTTTGAATTTTGATAAGCCTCTATTAGGGGAGTACTGCCATCTTAACACAATAGTAAGTCTTCCAACCCATAAATGTGATCTCCCGCATCCATAAAAATCTGAGCAAGCTCCAGGAGTTGGTGATGGACAGGGAAGCCTGGTGTGCTGCAGTCCATGTGATCGCAAAGAGTCGGACACAACTGAGTGACTGAACTGAAGTGAAATTTCCACTTATCTAGACCGTCTTTAATTTCACTTAGCAATGTTTTGTAGTTTGTATTGTACAAGTCTTGAACGTGTATAGAGATCTATTTGCTCTTTGTATATGACCTTGTATTCTGCAAACCTGTCGAGCCCCTGTATTAGGTCTAATAGTCTCTGTGGTGAGAGGGTGGTTCTTTAGGATTTTCTATACACAAGGTTATATCATGGATCGACAAGAAGGCAGAGGAGTAGGTGGACGGGGAATACAGCTCTCTCCACGGATACATCAGGAATATACCTGCAGACACAGAAGTGCATGCAGAACACCAGCTGAGCGCGGACAGGAGTACCTGACCAGTGGGAAAGAACATATAGAACCACGCAAAACTCGGTAGGATGAAGGAACTAGGGGGGAAAAACGGGACTGTTAGTAGGGCTGGACCTGCCCTCGGTGGGTGGGGGAACTGAAGCAGGGGTCTGATCCCCACATCGGGGCAATTGTCTGAGTCAGAGGAGAAACATTTAAGGCTGAGAGTGAAACAGCTCATCTGTGGCAGCCTAAATGGAATGAGAATCAGACATCCTTGCCGCATTCATACATACCCTAGATGGCGCAGTGGCTGGGAGCTGGAGTTTAGGCATTGTGGAGCAATCCCAGGGGAGGGCTGGTGTTGACTGCAGAGAGACAGATGGAGGGGATGTGAGGGAGGAGACTGTGGTGGGAAATGCCTGTGGAGGAAATCCGGGCAGCCATGGAAGTAAGGTGATACTGCTGAGTCATGCATAGGGTGTGGAGCCATCACCATAGCCTCTCGACCCCCACATGCCCGCTTTGGCATCTGAACAATAGAGAGGCTGGCCCATCAAACACCTGATGCACTGAACTGCAGAGTAGGACCCCACCCAGGGTGCCCCTTTCAGTGAGTGATGCGCGAACAACAGAGAAGGACTCCAGGTAAGGAAGCCCTCTAAGTGCCTGAATGGGCAGAGCTATGGAGAAAGACTGGCCAAAGAGGCCTTCTGATCGCCAGCTACAAGAGGCTTGAAAAAGGACTCTGATAGGGCCATAACTCCTGCGGCGGAGGCAGTCCATGTCCCTGCACACTTGGCATCGCCAGGGTCCCCGCAAGCCAAGCTGCTGTGAAACGTTCACGCTCAACTCTCACTGGTGCAGAGCTGCCACAGGCAAAAAAAAGTCTTATGTCTATGCATGCAGGGTCACTTCAGTAGTGTCTGACTCTTTGCGACCCCTGTGGACTCTGGCTTGCCAGGCTTCTCTGTCAGGGAGAGGGGTTCTCCAGGCAAGAATACTGGAGCGTGTTGGCCAATACTGGTTGCCATACCCTTCTAGAGCACTATAATTCCTGCTGCCCTAGCCGTCAACCCCCTGAGTACCTGGTGTTGCCAGAACACCTGCGACTCAAGCAGCCGCACCACCTCCACACCTGGCCCTCACAGGGGCAAACCCAAGTCCTCCAGGGCAGCCTCAGGAGCAAACACCAGTGGAAGACCCATATACAGAGATGGAAATAAAACCACAATTGAAACCCATGGGGAGTGCGACTAAGGAAGAAGACCCAAAACCCTCCCACCAGCTGTACAAGCTGCAGATTAAATCCACACGATCAACTAGGCAGACTCTGTGTCTGTGGAATATATAAAAGATCACTGAGAGCTCCCACAAAAGATTACGTCATCTGCAAATAGAATAGCTTTACTTCTTTTCCAATGTAGATTCATTTTATTTCTTTCTCTTGCTTAATTCCCCTGTCCAGAACCTCCAGGACAATGTGGAATAGAAGTGGTTAAGAGATGGTATCCTTCTATTGTTCCTGATTTTCAGGGGAAGTACTTCTGCCTTTTATCATTAAGTACGATGATAGCTGTGGGTTTTTCATAGATGTTTTATATCAGATTGAAAATGTTGCCTTCTACGTCTAGTTTGAGTCTTTGTATCTTGAACGGATGCTGAATTTTGTCCAATGCTTTTTAGGCAGCTACTGAGATGATAATGTGGTTTTTCTCCCTTATTCTACTGATGTGGTATATTAACCTAATTGATTCTTAATATTAAATCAACAAGGACAAGGATTTTGTAAGGATTTTTCACTTTCATGCTGCTGCTGCTAAGTCGCTTCAGTCGTGTCCGACTCTGTGCGACCCCATAGACAGCAGCCGACCAGGCTCCGCTGTCCCTGGGATTCTCCAAGCAAGGACACTGGAGTGGGTTGCCATTTCCTTCTCCAATGTGTGAAAGTGAAATCGCTCAGTCGTGTCTGACTAGTAGCGACCCCATGGACTGCAGCCCACCAGGCTCCTCTGGCCATGCGATCTTCTAGGCAAGAGTACTGGAGTGGCTTGCCATTGCCTTCTCCGTTTCACTTTCACAGATGCTGCCAAAATGCTGTCCATCAGGAAAGCTGATGTCCATCAGTAAAGCAGGAGAAGTAAAGCTTGTTTACTACCTCGTCACATCATTCTTGGAGCAGACACTCTGATGCAGTGAACAGGATGCTTGGACCTTTGCTCATCATGGAGTTCACCAGTTGTGTAGGAGGGAGGCTGAGCACGGTTAGAAATGCAAAACAGTCGGGTCCCAGCCAGGACCAACAAGCCTGAGTGAAAAATGGCTCCCCACGGGGTCTCACCTCCTGGGGGTGTTGGAGGGTGAGGTGTGAGACGAACAGGCCATTGTGGCTGCAGAGATGGGAAGCACAACCACAGGAAGTAGAAGGTACTACAGGGGAGAGGGTTCCATTCGGCAACAGTGCAAGTCCTGCGTATGGAAGGACAAACCGTCCACCACTGCCCAGGGTGACCAACCGCAGCCTTTGACACAGATGGGGAGGATGCTACCCTGGCGACCCAGGCCTCAAACCTGGACCGAGGGGAGTCCCCTTCCTCAGATGTCCAGGAGGACGCTCCAGCCCCATTTTGGCCATGCCCACCGACTGCAGCTTTGAATACACAAGCAGCAGTGATTGGTTGTGGGGCTTGGGAAGCAAGGAATCCTAGAACACTCTGGGGAGCCCACGTGGAAAGCACAGGCTCAGGGTCTCACGGGGTAGAGGGACAGAGACCCAGATCAGACCAGGGCTCACACAGTTAGGTGCTGAGGTTGATGGGCAAGAGTTCACAGTGGGGGTCCTTGGCCTGAGCACTGGAGGACCAGTGGAACCCAGTCTCCAGGAGCGTTCGCTGCCCAGTAAACAGGCTGGAGACGCTTCCCCAGTCAGTGCCTGCTTCAGTGAGGTCACTCTAGGAGTCAGCTGGCATCCGTGGGCGAATCTCTGAGTTTGAGGCAATCAAGCGTCTGAGTTGCAGTGTCCTAAGCACTTCTAAGGTGCCACCTCACTTGAAGAAAACCCTGTCACCCCTGCAGGACCTTGAGTCCAGCTCTTTCTCTCAGAGACCCCCTCCATTTCCCCCCAGCCCTGAGGGAAGTGCCTTGGACGCCTGGTCTCGGTCTGGATTTTCTCTGGATCCTGGAGAGATGTTCAGTTCAGCCCTCACCGGGACATTAAAACAGACACCTATGTGTGGGCAGTAGAGAGGTCCTGCAGAATGCAGGGAGCGGGCAAGGTCCTCAGGGGATCATCTGAGGCAGCGCAGGTGCTCGCTGAGAGGCCACAAATGGGGTGAGGATGTAACTGAGGCCCTGTGAGCAGAGTTAGGAGAGGGCCTAAAGAGGATCCTGGAGTGGGAGGGAGGCCTGGTGGAAGGTGAGGGGAGAGGGTGGAGATTTGGGGACAGAGAGGATTTGTAGCAGCTGTCACCAGGAGAGGGACTCTGGAAAATGACAGATGATTAGAGGGATGTGAGACAGCAGTCATAGGCACAGTGAGCGGAAGACCTCTCCTCTCTCCAGAATTCAGTAGCCCACAGTGTGTGCTGAGACATGACAGAGAGGACCAGGTCCCTGGGACTCGTTCTGTGGATCTGGGATTCACTCTGAACCTCCCGTGGGGCAGGATACAAAGTCGCCACGACCAGAGGTGACCAGGGTGGGTTAGGTCCATTCTGAGGACCCAGACATGGGAAATCAATTTCAGAACCCCTCAGCTCTCAGGCAATCCCCACCCCTGGGATGAATCTGCCTTCCTCAGGAGGACATCCTGGTGAATGCAGACTGCAGGGACAGCAGGACTGGAGGCCTCTCTCCCTTGGGGTTGACTGAACAGAGACTCAGTGCAAATGCCAACATCGCAGCCCAGAGGGAAAGATGTAGGGCTTTGTGTCCCAGGGTGCAGGCTGTAGGCTCTGGGGGAGGTGGGTGTAGCCTCCGAGCTAAAGGAGAGCTGTTCGATAGAGCTGCGTCTACTTAAAGAAGAGCATACAACAGGAGAGATGTGAGTTTAAGCTGGATTTGGAGTCTTCTCGGAACTACAACCCAGGACACAGCTCCTCCGTGAGCTCGGAGGAAACTGCTTGGAGGAGGTAGCAGAGAAATCAGTATGATTTCTGCCTAGGAAGCACATGCACTCAAGCGTGCATATTGGTAAAAGATCACTGTGAAACACAGAGATCAGATGTCACAAGTTCATTATTTTCATGCTTTTCTGTGTGTGGAAGATGCAAGAATCTAGGGTCGCTGAACCTTTTCCTGAGGTATCTGTAAAAAAATAAGGGCCAACTTGTCCAAAGCTGAGTGTGCCTCATACAGTTTTTCACCCTAAATTCCTTCAGAGTGTACTTCAGGTCAGCAATTACAGTGGTTACAACTTAACACTTGTAGAACTGGCTGTGAGTAATGCTGTTTGTCTTAAGGATAGGAATTCACCTGAGGCCAGCTGTTCAAGCTGGATTTAGAAAAGGCAGAGGAACCGGAGATCAAATTGCCAACATCCTTTGGATCATAGGAAAAGGAAAAGAGTTCCAGAAAAACATCTCCTTCTGCTTTATTGACTAGGCCAAAGCCTTTGAATGCATGGACCACAACAAACTCCGGAAAATTCTGAAAGAGATGGGAATACCAGATCACCTGACCTGCCACTTGAGAAATATGTATGCAGGTCAGGAAGCACCAACGAGAACTGGACATGGAACAGCAGACTGGTTCCAAATAGGAAAAAGGGTAACTCAAGGCTGTATATTGTCACCCTGCTTATTTAACTTACATGCAGAGTATATCATGAGAAATGCTGGACTGGAAGAAGCACAATCTAGAATCAAGATTGCCAGGAGAAATGTCAATAACTTCAAATACGCAGATGACACCACCCTTATGGCAGAAAGTGAAGAACTAAAGAGTCCCTTGAAGAAAGTGGAAGAGGAGAGTGAAAAAGTTGGCTTAAAACTCCATATTGAGAAAACTAAGATCATGGCATCTGTCCCATCACTTCATGGCAAATAGATGGGGAAACAGTGGAAACACTGACAGACTTTATTTTGGGGGGCTCCAAAATCACTGCAGATGGTGACTACAGCCATGAAATTAAAAGACGCTTTCTCCTTGGAAGAAAAATTAGGACCAACCTAGACAGCATGTTCGGAGAAGGCAATGGCAAGCCACTCCAGTACTCTTGCCTAGAAAATCCCATGAACGGAGGAGCCTGGTAGGCTGCAGTCATGGGGTCGCTACAAGTCAGACATGACTGAGCGACTTCACTTTCACTTTTCACTTTCACACATTGGAGAAGGAAATGGCAACCCACTCCAGTGTTCTTGCCTGGAGAATCCCAGGGATGGGGGAGCCTGGTGGGCTGCCATCTATGGGGTCGCACAGAGTCGGACACGACTGAAGTGACTTAGCAGACAGCATGTTAAAAAGCAGAAACAGTACTTTGCCAACAAAGGTCCATCTAGCCAAGGCTATGGTTTTCCCAGTAGTCATGTATGGATGTGAGAGTTGGACTATAAAGAAAGTTGTGCGCTGAAGAATTGATGCTTTTGAACCGTGGTGTTGGAGAAGAGTCTTGAGAGTCCCTTAGACTGCAAGGAGTTCCAACCAGTCCATCCTAAAGGAAATCAGTCCTGAATATTCATTGGAAGGACTGATGCCGAAACTGAAGCTCCAATACTTTGGCGACCTGATGTGAAGAACTGACTCATTTGAAAAGACCCTGATGCTGGGAAAGACTGAAGGCGGGAGGAGAAGGGGATGACAGAGGATGAGATGGTTGGATGGCATCACCGACTCAACGGACATGAGTTTGAGTAAACTCCGGGAGCTGCCGATGGACAGGGAGGTCTGGCATGCTGCAGTCCACAGGTACTCAAAGAGCCAGACACGACTGAACAACTGAATTGAACTGAGAGTTGGAACTGACTAAGACGGCTAGGGTCTATGTCCTCAGGTGTGACGTACTTGAGCTGTTTTGGGTTGATGTCCAGGATGAGTGCTCTCTGAACTCTTCGTGGATCTCTGTCCCAGGCATGAAGTCTCTGAACTCTTTGGGAGGGTTTTGTCCAGAGGGTTGGGTCTCTGAGCTGTTCATGTATCTGCATATGAGAATAGTCTTAAGAGGAAGGCTGGATGGACCCCATTCCCATGGGTCTTAGAAGTAGACCTGTGATATCACACTGGCTGAGATTTCTACCATGCCTCCCTACAGAGATAAAAGCTTGTGGCCCCATCCTCAGGGAGGGCGAGTCATGTGCAGTACACAGGAGGCTGCAGTAACAATACTGATAAGAACAATACTTCCTGACATGACTACCACCCTTGATAGGGGCCCTGTGAAAAAACTGTGTACACACACTCACTCAGACAGTCTGCCCAACCCACGACAAAGAGGCCACCATTTGCAGATGGGAGCCCAAGGCCCAGTGCAGATGGAAGGTCTCGGCTCTTGAGGACAGGAGGAAGTAGATGCAGGCTTGGGCTCCTTGGAGGAGGCAGGGAAGACTCAGCAGAACCCTGGCCAGGTAGTGGGTGTGTGATGTTGGAACAGGGCCACAAGGACCCCGTGACTGTCTCAGTGTCAGGATATGATTCTGTGTCTCCCCATCACACACCCAGCTTCTTGCCTGATGTATGGAATGTAATCTGCACGTGCCCTGGGGATGTGGTGGTGGAAAATACAGGGGTGAACCTCCAAGCAGTTGGGGAGAAACCTCACATTCACCAATTTGCATGAGGCTCCACCACAAATGCAGAGATCCCTGCCTCTCTTTCCCCCATCAAAGCATTCATTGGCACTGAGGTCAGCAGGAGGGCAGTCAGGGCTGGACAGGTTGTGAGGGACCCTGTGTTCAGCATGAGCCTCCCCATGACTGGAACATCTCCATGTCTTGATCAGGGCTGAGGACCCTGATGTGTGCCAAGGGAGCATGATTAAGACGCAGGCCACGGGCAACAGAATCATTTCCTAGAGACAGTCCCTGGTGGGGGCGGGGTGTGGAGCAGCTTCTTTCCTCCTGAAGAGATAGGTACATCATCCAGTAGCAGGGCTGGGGGCCCATAGGTGGGTGCTAATTGGGATCCTTTTCTGCCAGAAATAGTCTCTCTGACCCTGTCCAGTGGTCTATCTTTGTCTTTCTTCCTGCCATCTCTGTGCCTGTTACATCCTCCCTCTTTGCCTTTACGAGACTGACTGTGACCTCACTCATTCCGTGAGGGTCCTTCCTCTGTCTCTCCTGAGGGTCTCATCAATTGACACGGATGTTCACTGGGATCAGTAGGGGGGTTTACCCTTGAGTGTAGGGGATTCCAGGAAAGGCATGTTCAACTGCAGAGGGTCTGTGGTTTTCCTGGGATGAATCTAGAGCTCCTCAACAATCATTGTGTGATCGGGGACTCTGAAAGAACCCTGGGGCTTCTCTGGTAAGAAACCTCCTGTGGTTCAAGTCCAAGTCCCCGCTACGGCCAGAAGGCCCTAGGGGATCACCCCTCATCAGATCTCCTGGCTCTCCCTCCATCATGCTGTGACAGTCACATAGCCCTCCTCACTCTTTTCATACACACTACGCTGAGTTCCACTCCCCAGTTTTCCCACTGGCCTTAACTCTGTCTGGGATACTTTTCGCCCAGATAGGCATCTCCTCTAGGCTTTTGTTCAAATGTCACAATCTTAGAAGGAACTTCCCTGGCCACTCTTTCTAGATATTATCCCCTCTCTCTATTTCACTATCCCGGTTTAATGTTAATCACAGCAGTTATGAACACCCGATAAATTACTTATCTTTTGGGGCTGTATGACCCCAACACAATGTAAGTTCCATGAAGCCAAAGTTGATTTTCTCTTTCCTAACACACATAGTTGTGCTTGACAGAAACTGTGGAGAGGATGAATGAATGTCGGAATGAATAAGCAAATTTAAACTTGTTGAGAGAGGCATAGCTACACAGGCTAAAGATTCTGCTAGGGAACATATTCAGGGAGGACAAGATGGTGACAAAGCCATGGTCTTTATCTCACTTATGTGGTGTCCTTGGGTCCCCTCGGAGTTGACCCCTTTCCTAACAGAATGGAAAGTCCTGTTGTCCTTCTCACATATTACTCGCAGTCAACGACAGAGGCCTTCCCCATTCCAGACCTTCAGATCCCAGTCAGAAAATTTCTCTCCCCTGCCCAGGGGGGCTGGCTTTCCCCATTGAGACCTATTCTGTATTAAACAGGAAAGCACAAACAAGCACAATGCCCAGCACACAGAAAATGCTTTCAGTGCTTCCTGTTACGATAGTGGCCACTACAGAGAAGTAATCTTCAGTTTCGGAAGACATTTTTCCGAGTCCAAGATTGCAGCAATCGGTGGGGTTTTCATCCTAACTTTGCCTTTCCGCCCTTGGAGGATCACCCTCTAATGGTCCACCGGCATCTACATCGGCTGTTCCCCAGTCTCACCACCAAGGGGCGCGCGAGGTGAAACAGTTCCGTCCTGGTATGTACCACTGAGGGGTAGCGGTAAGACCACCCACTCTGGAAGGTACCATCGAGAGGGCGTATGACAACAAAGAGAGTCGGGCATCGACCAGAGTTCCTAGCGGAGGCACCCATGGCACCACTGGGTCCATCCCCATTCGCTCTATTCCGTCTTACCGCTGCATTTGAGTCCGAGTGGACACCGGTGTTAAGCGGCAACTGTCTTCGTCTCGTTTCCAATTCCACCCCTTGGTTTCTACATGGTTACATCCAAGCGGGGACCGCTACGGAGCCAGCTGGGCTGCCAGTTTGAGGTCTGGCGTCAGGAAGCGTTCTGGGCGTTGATTGGTCACCGCGTGATCGCCGGAATTAGCTCTTCCAGGGCGCGAATCGGCGCCGGAAGTCCCGTGACTTCCGCCCTGCTTCGTCTCATGGCCAGCTCTGATTGGCTGGCTGGCTGTTACAGGCACTGGGGCCGCAGAGCTGGAACTGAGGGCGAGAGGCGTGTTGCGGTGCGCGGCTTTTTCAGTTCACTTCAGTTCAGTCGCTCAGTCGTGTCCGACTCTCCGCGACCCCATGAATCACAGCACGCCAGGCCTCCCTGTCCATCACCAACTCCCGGAGTTCACTCAAACTCATGTCCATCAAGTAGGTGATGCCATCCAGCCATCTCATTCTCTGTCGTCCCCGTCTCCTCCCGCCCCCAATCCCTCCCAGCATCAGAGTCTTTTCCAGTGAGTCGTCTCTTCGCATGAGGTGGCCAAAGTATTGGAGTTTCAGCTTTAGCATCAGTCCTTCCAATGAACACCCAGGATAATTTTTCTCCAAGTTTTATTGCTTTTCCCGAAGGGGTCGAATAGCTGCCCTGGTTAGTGGCGAGGTTTGGCGCAGTCGCTGGCTGTGCATGGTGACGGCGTTTCAGTCTTCTTTAGCTCTCGCTCAGTCTGGATCGTGCGGCAGCGCACGGTTATTCGCACAAATGCATCATGTCCAGGGAGAGGTCTCTGAGTTTGCTGTCTCTCGCTGGAGAGTAACCTGTGTCAAGGAGCCTGGGCTTGTGTATCGCTATGTGTGACAACACAGGTGCTGTTTGGTTACTTTTGATCTCCTTGAGCCTTTGGGCGGAGTTGTGAGTGGTGGGATATTTGATCTGAGTGGATTTTCTGAGCCATTGTACAGAGCCCCTAGGATGCGTGTGCCTGTATTCCGGGGTGTGCATTTTTGGAGCTTTCTGGCATTTCAGTCCCTGGGTGTGAGATCTCTGTGTAGGCGTGTGCACCTGAGATTGTGAGAGCTCTGAGTTTTTGATTCTGGGCCCCAAGTTGTGATGTCTCTGAGCTGCTTTAAGGATGGCTTTGTCTAAAGGTGTCAGCTATCAGCTGCTTGGGGATCTGTGCACAGGGTGCAGGTTTTCCATTTGTCTGGAGACTTTATCTAAACGTTATACGATGTTCTTGACTTATTAAAAGTTCTGTCTTTCCGTTTAGGGTTTTTGTATTAGACTCCTAAGTGTCGAGTGGTTTGGGAGTCAGTCTCCATGATGTGAAGTATCTGTGCAGTTCTCATTTGTTTCTGTCTGGAAGAGTTTGGTCTTTTTGGAGGGTCTTTGTCACAGTGTGTATGGTTATGGTCTCAGTTGTGTTTGAGGGTCTGAGACGAGTTGTGTGCTCTCTGTGCAGATTCAGTGAGCTCTTTTTGGTGTCTCTGGGTATCTATCTGAGCTGCTTGGAGTCTTTGTGTCAGAAATAAAACCTCTTATGTTCTTCGGTGTTCTTGGAGGTCTCTGTCCAGGAACTGAGGGTTTGGAAGCCGGCAGACATGATTCCGAGGCCTGGAACCTGACATGCTGACTGTGTTGTTGAACATAACAGTTGTCTCCTGGAATCTCAGTATGTATCATAATTATTATAATGGGGCCAGTGCGCGTCTTGGAGAGTACCTGTGCATGTTAGCCTTGTGTGTTGCTTGTCCTTCAGCAAATGTTTTCTGAGCACTTGCCATATACCTGAGCACTATTGGAGGAGTTTGTGACAGGACAGAACTGACCAAGTCTCCTTTCATAGACTTGGTGGTCAGTAAATAAATCAAGGGTGGCAGGCACGATGAAGAAAGATAATGCTAGATCAGGGACAAGGGTATATGTGGGTATGATGTTATTATTTTATTCAAGGTAATGAGGGAAAGTCTCCCTGAAAGATGGCAAGTAAGCAGAGATCTGGAGGAAGTGAGGGAGCAGGCCATGGGGTTATCTATGGGAAGAGCATTCCAGGCAGAAGGAACAACACATGCAACTGTCCTGGCATGGAAATCTACTTGGCGTGCTCCTGAATGTCAAGGAGTCGTGTGATGCACTGGGTTTGGCATGTAGCACTCATGGAAAGGGGTCTGGTTGCTGCTGTCTCTGTCTCTCCCACAATTTATGATCATCCACATTTCACAGATGAAGGACTGAAGGCTCCAACATGTGCCCTGCACCTTCTCTCCTACCTATCCCTGAAATTAGGAGTGAAACCTTCTGGTCCACCATGAGAAAAAGAGAGTTTGAGTGTCCCAGCTGCAGGGATGTCACGCTGAATGTCAGCCAAGCAGCAGAGATCAGTTATAATGTGGGAATCATGCCTTGTAACATTGGTACTCTTGATGGAGGGCAGGACTTAAGAAGGAAAAAGGAACTGGGGCAAAGAACAGAGACAGGAAGGGAAGTTGGAGGACAATGAGGGGAAAAAAAGAAAAACGACTGGCTTCATCACATTGCTTGGGTTTGGCCCAGTTCACGTTGATTGGCTGACTGTATTAGGACATATTCATCTTTTTCTGTCCCTACCCTTTCTTTCCCTTCCCTTTTTTGTGCCTGAGCAAGTCAGTCCTAAAGCCATTAGGTGCTGCCAGGTAAGGCATGTGTATGTGTAAAGGGGCATCCCTGCCTGGAGAGTCAGAGCCCAAGGTGGAAAGAAGGATGTCCCTGGGGAATGGGTGGGAAGGAGTCTAACTGCTTCACGGATTCTAGCTTGAGTGAGGTGTGGCAGTCAAGGGCAAGGGATGATTCTGCATAGATTGTGAGGAGGACCCTTTTGTGCAGGAGGGATCACTTAAATGCGTTGGGATTCATCAACTCAGCAAATACATAAGAATGCTGAAAGCCACGTCTGTCATTTATGGAAAAGGGAATTTCCAATATGGAAAGGAAGTAAACTAGAACAAATTCTGAGGAATTCTACTGGAATTAAAGGTCTCCATGCAAATTTCTTGTATTCGATAGGTGTGCATATGTGGCTAGACTGATGTATGACTATAGATGTGTGTCTGTGTGTTTGTGTTATGATTGTGTACACACATATATTCCCAAGTTAGTGGAAACAGCAACATTTCAATGGCAATAATTACACCAGTCCCCAGATCCTAGTTTCTGAACACCTTTCTCCACTAAATGATGGGTTCCCAGGCTGAAGAAGGAAAGGATAAATGAGCCTGGTTCACCTTGTCATGTCAGTAATAAGGGAAAGTTCTAGAATGATGGAGAGATGTCAGAGGGACACAGAATATAGCTTGAGGGCTCTCCCACCGGAAACACTCAGGACTCTCTTATTTTTTCCACCTTTTTTGAGGAATTATTGACTGATAACCTGTAATTTTAAGATGCCAATGGGATGATTTGATACACACATACTTGGCAAATTGATTACCACGGCAGGGTTGACACTCTATCCCCTCACAGAATCCTTTTTTTTTTTTTTTTATTCTTTTCGTTGCAACAGTGAATGGAATAGTTTCCTTAATTTCTCTTTCTATTTTCTCATTATTAGTGTATAGGAATGCAAGGGATTTCTGTGTGTTGATTTTATATCCTGCAACGTTACTGTAATCATTGATTAGCTCTAGTAGTTTTCTGGTAGAGTCTCTAGGGTTTTCTGTGTAGAGGATCATGTCATCAGCGAACAGTGAAAGTTTTACTTCTTCTCTTCCAATTTGTATTCCTTTTATGTCTTTTTCTGCTCTGATTGCTGTAGCCAAAACTTCCAGAACTATGTTGAATAGTAGTGGTGAGAGTGGGCACCCTTGTCTTGTTCCTGACTTTAGGGGAAATGCTTTCAGTTTTTCACCATTGAGGATCATGTTTGCTGTGGGTTTGTCATATATAGCTTTTATTATGTTGAGGTATGTCCCTTCTATTCCCACTTTCTGGAGGGTTTTTATCATAAATGGATGTTGAATTTTGTCGAAGGCTTTCTCTGCATCTATTGAGATAATCATATGATTTTTATTTTTCAGTTTTTTAATGTGGTGTATTACGTTGACTGATTTGCGGATATTGAAGAATCCTTGCTTTCCTGGGATAAAGCCCACTTGGTCATGATGTATGATCTTAATATGCTGTTGGATTCTGATTGCTAGAATTTTGTTAAGGATTTTTGCATCTATGTTCATCAGTGATATTGGTCTGTAGTTTTCTTTTTTTGTGGGGTCTTTACCAGGTTTTGGGATTAGGGTGATGGTGGCCTCATAGAATGAGTTTGGAAGTTTCCCTTCCTCAGCAATTTTCTGGAAGAGTTTGAGTAGAATAGGTGTTAGCTCTTCTCTAAATTTTTGGTAGAATTCAGCTGTGAAACCGTCTAGACCTGGGCTTTTGTTTGCTGGGAGATTTTTGATTACAGTTTCAATTTCCGTGCTTGTGATGGGTCTGTTCAGATTTTCTATTTCTTCCTGGTTCAGTTTTGGAAAGTTGTACTTTTCTAGGAATTTGTCCATTTCTTCCAGGTTATTCATTTTATTGCCATATAATTCCTGATAGTATTCTCTAATAATCCTTTGTATTTCTGTGTTGTCAGTTGTGATCTCTCCATTTTCATTTCTAATTTTATTGATTTGGTTCTTCTCCCTTTGTTTCTTGATAAGTCTGGCTAGTGGTTTGTCAATTTTATTTACCTTCTCAAAGAACCAGCTTTTGGCTTTGTTGATTTTTGCTATAGTCTCTTTTGTTTCTTTTGCATTTATCTCTGCCCTAATTTTTACAATTTCTTTCCTTCTACTGACCCTGGGGTTCTTCATTTCTTCCTTTTCTAGTTGCTTTAGATGTAGAGTTAGGTTATTTAGTTGACTTTTTTCTTGTTTCTTGAGGTGTGGCTGTATTGCTATGAGCTTCCCCCTTAGCACTGCTTTTACAGTGTCCGAGAGGTTTTGGGTTGTTGTGTTTTCATTTTCATTCATTTCTATGCATATTTTGATTTCTCTTTTGATTTCTTCTATGATTTGTTCGTTGTTCAGCAGCGTGTTGTTCAGCCTCCATATGTTGGCATGTTTAATAGTTTTTCTCCCATAATTGAGATCTAATTTTACTGCATTGTGGTCAGAAAAGATGCATGGAATGATTTCAACTTTTTTGAATTTACCAAGGCTAGATTTATGGCCCAGGATGTGATCTATCCTGGAAAAGGTTCCGTGTGCACTTGAGAAAAAGGTGAAATTCATTGTTTTGGGGTGAAATGTCCTATAGATATCAATTAGGTCTAACTGGTCTATTGTATCATTTAAAGATTGTGTTTCCTTGTTAATTTTCTGTTTAGTTGATCTATCCATAGATGTAAGTGGGGTATTAAAATCTCCCACTATTATTGCATTATTGTTAATTTCCCCTTTCATACTTGTTAGTAATTGTCTTACATATTGCGGTGCTCCTATGTTGGGTGCATAAATATTTATAATTGTTATATCTTCATCTTGGATTAATCCTTTGATCATTATGTAGTTTCCTTCTTTGTCTCTTTTCACAGCCTTTGTTTTAAAGTCTATTTTATTTGATATGAGTATTGCTACTCCTGCTTTCTTTTGGTCTCTATTTGCATGGAATATCTTTTTCCAGCCCTTCACTTTCAGTCTGTATGTGTCCCTCGTTTTGAGGTGGGTCTCTTGCAGACAACATATATGGGCGTCTTGTTTTTGTATCCATTCAGCCAGCCTTTGTCTTTTGGTTGGGGCATTCAACCCATTTATGTTTAAGGTAATTATTGATAAGTACGATCCCATAGCCATTTTCTTTATTGCTTTGGGTTCGAGTTTATACACCCTTTCTGTGTTTCCTGTCTAGAAAAGATCTTTTAGCATTTGTTGGAGAGCTGGTTTGGTAATGCTGAATTCTCTCAGCTTTTGCCTGTCTGTAAAGCTTTTGATTTCTCCTTCATATTTGAATGAGATCCTTGCTGGGTACAGTAGTCTGGGCTGTAGGTTATTTTCTTTCATCACTTTAAGTATGTCTTGCCATTCCCTCCTGGCCTGAAGAGTTTCTGTTGAAAGATCAGCTGTTATCCTTATGGGAATCCCCTTGTGTGTTATTTGCTGTTTTTCCCTTGCTGCTTTTAATATTTGTTCTTTGAGTTTGATCTTTGTTAATTTGATTAATATGTGTCTAGGAGTATTTCGCCTTGGGTTTATCCTGTTGGGGACTCTCTGGGTTTCTTGGACTTGGGTGATTATTTCTTTCCCTATTTTAGGGAAGTTTTCAACTATTATCTCCTCAAGTATTCTCTCATGGTCTTTCTTTTTGTCTTCTTCTTCTGGGATTCCTATGATTCGAATGTTGGAGCGTTTAACATTGTCCCAGAGGTCTCTAATATTGTTCTCATTTCTTTTAATTTGTTTTTCTTTTTTCCTCTCTGTTTCATTTATTTCTACAATTCTATCTTCTAGCTCGCTTATCCTGTCTTCTGCCTCTGTTATTCTACTGTTTGTTCCCTCCAGAGTGTTTCTGATCTCATCTATTGTATTATTCATTGTATATTGACTCTTTTTTATTTCCTCTAAGTCCTTATTAAACCTTTCTTCCATCTTCTCAATCCTTTTCTCCAGGTTATTTATCTGTAACTCCATTTTGCTTTCAAGATTTTGAATCATTTTCACCACCAAAATTCGAAATTCTTTTTCATGTAGATTCCCTATATCTTCCTCTTTTGTTTGTGTTGGTGGGCATTTATCTTGTTCCTTTACTTGCTGGGTATTTCTCTGCTTCTTCATCTTGCTTATAATGCTTTGCTTGGGGTGGCCTTTCCCTCTTCTGGCTGTTTGTGGAGTTCTCTTTATTATGTAGTTTCCTTGCTGTGTGTGGGGTTGGACAGGTGACTTGTCAAGGTTCCCTGGTTATGGAAGCCTGTGTCGGTGTTCTGGTGGGTGGAGCTGGATTTGTTCTCTCTGGAGTGCAATGAAGTGTCCAGTAATGAGTTATGAGATGTCAGTGGGTTTGGAGTGACTTTGGGCAGCCTGTATATTGAAGCTCAGGGCTAGTTTCCTGTGTTACTGGAGAATTTGCGTGGTATGTCTTGCTCTGGAACTTGTTGACCCTTGGGTTTAGCGTAGGTATGGAGACGTTTGATGAGCTCCTATCGATTAATGTTCCCTGGAGTCAGGACTTCTCTGGTGTTCTCAGGATTCGGGCTTAAGCCTCTTGCCTCTGGTTTTTGGTCTTATTCTTGGAGTAGTCTCTAGACGTCTCTATCTGTCATTTCCAAGGTGGTTCCCTCTGTTTCAGCTTCTGTCTGCTGGTCTCTTCAGTGTCTAATTTCCGCCCTGATACTAGGGGGTGGGTGGACACTTTTTAAGGCTCAGTTGTTCAGTCCTGTTCTGGGAAGGGAGGAACGCTGCAGTTGATTATCTCTGGCGTCTGTGGGGAGTGCTCGCAGCGTCTCGGCCACACTGGGTTTGCCCAGTGCTCACAGCACGTATGCTGTCCCAGTCTACACTGCACAGGCTCTAGGTTGCTCTGCCGGGAACTGTCCGAGGCCGGCACCGGGTTGTATGCACTTCCCAGGTCTGAGCGGCTCAAGTTCAGGTTCTCAGGTACTCCACAAAGGCGCAGACTTGGTTGGGCCTGCGTTTTGTGCCTTCCCCAGTCCGAGCAGCTCAGGGGACCAGGTGTTTGGCGAGCACGGTCTCTGCGACTTATCGCCTCCCCAGTCCCCGCCACTCAGTTTTCTGGGTGTACAACCGGCGCACCTTCTCAGGGGCATATCGACCGGCCCGAGCCCAAGAAGTCCTGAATAGCAACAAGCCTGCCTGCAGTTTGTATCGGATGCCTTTCTGGGGCCGCGGTTGCCCGCTCCGGCTCTGGCTGCGCTCCCTGCCTGTCTCGGCGGGGAATGGGGGATAGGCCGACTGCAGCCGGCTCGCTCTGCTCAGTCCTTTATTCTGTGAGCGGGGCTGGCCGAGTCATAGGTTAGAGCTTTCCGCCTTTTCGTGGGGAAGCTATCCCACAGTCTGCTTTGCTCTCCCCAGTTCTCTCAAATTGTTCTCGCGGCATTCAAGCCCAGTCCTCTCTCTAAGCAGTTCAGCCGGCTCCTCCCTGCCCAGCCCCCGCTTGCTAATGGCGTATGCAGGCGTCTGCGCTGCTTCTCTGCTGGGATAACCTGTAATTTTAAGATGCCAATGGGATGATTTGATACACACATACTTGGCAAATTGATTACCACGGCAGGGTTGACACTCTATCCCCTCACAGAATCCTTTTTAAAAATTGTTGAGGAAATAACATCTCAGATCTACCCTCTTAGCTTTCACTGTATTATACAGTTTTGTTCATTATACTCACCATGCTATACATTGGATCCAGGTAACTTACTCATCTCATACCTGGAAGTTTGTACCCTGTATTCAACATTTTCCCCAGGCCCTGGAAACCACCATTCTAAACTCTTATTTCTGTAAGTTTGACTTTTTTAGATTCTGCATATAAGTGAGAACATACAATATATGTCTTTCTCTTTCACTTTTTTCACTTAGCATAAATACTTTGAAGTCCATTCATGTTGTTGCAAAAGGCAGAGCCTTCTTTCTGACTGAATAATATTCCATTGTGTATATCGCCACATATTCTCTTTTGAAATTAATTCACTTTAATTGGAAGATAATTGCTTTACAATATTGTGATGTTTTTGTCATACATCAACATGAATCGGCCATAGGGATTCACGTGTCCCTCCATCCTGAACCCCCCCTCCCACCTCCCTCCCCCACCCTATCCCTCTGGGTTGTCCCAGAGTACCGGCTTTGGGTGCCTTGCTTCATGCATGGAGCTTAACACTGGACATCTGTTTTACATATGGTAATGTACATGTTTCAATGCTATTCTCTCAGATCATCCCACGCACTCCTCCCACTGCGTCCCAGAGTCTGTTCTTTACATCTGTGTCTCCTTTGCTGCCCTGCATGTACGGTCATTGGTACCATCTTTCTAAATTCCATATATATGCGTTAATGTACAGTATTTCTCTTTCTCTTTCTGACTTACTTCCAGGTTCATCCACCTCATTAGAACTGACTCAAGTGCGTTCCTTTTTATACTTGAGTAATATTCCGTTGTATATGCACAACAGCTTCCTTATCCATTCATCTGCCAATGGACATCTAGGTCCTTTCCATGTCCTAGCTATTGTATATAGTGCTGCTGTGAACATTGGGGTACATGGGTCTGTTTCACTTCTGGTTTCCTCAGGGTGGTATGCCCAGCAGTGGGACTGCTGGGTCGTGTGGCAGTTCTATTCCCAGTTTTCTAAGGAATCTCCACTCTGTTCTCCGTAGTGGCTGTTCCAGTTTGCATTCCCACCAACAGTGGAAGAATGTTCCCTTTTCTTCTCACCATCTCCAGCATTTATTGTTTGTAGATTTTTTGATGGTGACCATTCTGACCTGTGTGAGATGATACCTCATTGTGGTTCTGATTTGCAGTTTTCTAATAACGAGTGATGTTGAGCATCTCTTCACTTGTTTGGTAGCCATCTGTATGTCTTTGGAGAAATCTCTGTTTAGGTCTCTTGCCCACTTTTTATGGGGTTGTTCGTTTTTCCGGTGTTGAGCTCCATGAGCTGCTTGTATATTTGGACATTCATTCTTGGTCAGTTGTTTCATTTGCTGTCATTTTCTCCCTTTCTGAGAGTTGTCTTTTCACCTTGCTTATAGTTTCCTTTATTGTGCAAAAGCATTTAAGTTAAATTTGGTCCCTTTTGTTTATTTGTGTCTTTATTTCCATTGCTCTGGGAGGTGGGTCATAGAGGATCTTGCTGTGATATATGTCAGAGAGTGTTCTGCCTGTGGTTTCCTCTTAGGAGTTTTATAGTTTTTGGTGTTACATTTAGGTCTTTAATCCATTTTGAGTTTATTTTTGTGTATGGGGTTAGAAAGTCTTACAGTTTCATTCTTTTACACATGGTTGAGCATTTTCCCCAGCATCACGTGTCAAGAGAGTTTGTTTACACCATTGTATATTTGTGCCTAATTTATCAAAGATAATGTGTGCGCAGGTGTGTGGATTTATCTCTAGGTTCTCTATTTTGTCCCATTGATCTATATTTCTGTCTTTGTGTCAGTACCATACTGTCTTGATGACTGTAGCTTTGTAGTATAGTCTGAAGTCAGGAAGGTTGATTCCTCCAGTTCAGTTCTTCTTTCTCAAGGTTGCTTTGGGTATTTGGAGTCTTTAGTGTTTCCATACACACTGTGAAATTATTTGATCTAGTTCTGTGAAAAATACCTTTGGTAGTTCGATCGGGATTGTGATGAATACTGATTCTTCCAATCCAAGGACGTGGTACATTTTCCCATCTGTTTGTGTCATCTTTGATTTCTTTCATCGTTTTTTTTTTTTAAAATACTTTTCTGCATACAGGTCTTTGTTTCTTTACATAAATTTATTCCTAAGTATTTTATTCTTTTCATTGCAATGGTGAATGGGATCGTTTCCTTAATTACTCTTTCTGATTGTTCCTTATTAGTTTATAGGAATGCAAGGGGTTTCTGTGTACTAATTTTATATGGCAGGCACATTCTTAACCACTGGACCACCAGGGAATTCCGGGCCTGCTTGTCTTTCGGTGTGCAGCTCTCTGACCTCTGACACACACAGAGATTCCAGTGATCATCACCACCACGACCAGGACACAGGCCACATCCATCACCCTAAAAATGCCCAGGTGCTGCCCCTTTCTGGTTTCCCCTCCCACAACCCAACCCCTGGCACAAGGATCTGTCCTCCTTCACTACATTTTGTCCTTTGCGATTTTAAAATTCCATACGTATTCTGACTATAAGACCTTTCTCAGATCTGTGATTCACAAACATCTTTCCCCTAATAACAAATAGCTTCCTTTTCATTACAGGAGACATGAGTGATGAAATGTACTTTTCCTCCCCACACTCAGAGCCCAGTGTTGTGTAGCCAGCAAGTGCCTGTGAGATTCTTCAGCAGTGAAAATAAATTCTGCTGTCTGTCAGTCTGTGCTCTCAGCTAGCCCCCAGAGCTATATTTCTGCAGAAATCCACGAGTCTTCTGCAGACAGAGGCGCTTGAGAACAGGTATATTTATTGGAGTCTGAACTTGTGATCTCATCAGAGAGCTTCAGAGCTCAACCCATCTTGCAGGACTTGTCTCCCAGCTCCAAGGGAGCTTTTCTTCTTGAAACTCAGAGGCATGAATTTAGTCAGTGTGGGCACGTTTAGCAGGACTAACATGGCATTTCAAGGTTGTCCATCCTTTACCAGGTATCAGACCACATTCAATATATTTCTTTCTGTCACCTTATTTACTCCTCCTTCAAAGAGCCATCATTTTGGAAGATTTAAACCCTAATTGATGAGGTGAGAAAGCAGAGGACAGAGAAGTTAGGGGGATTGCTCAGAGTCACACAGGCCTCCAGAGGAAAAGTGGCCCACAAAGCTCAGCATCCTCCATTCAGAGCCCCCACTCTTTATTTCTTCAGTAAAGTTGCCATGCGTGCATGCATGCTACCTCACATCAGCCATGTCCAAGTCTTTGCGACAAAAGACTGTAGCCCGCCAGCCTCCTCTGTCCATGGAATTCTCCAGGCAAGAATACTGGAGTGGGTTGCCATGCCCTCCTCCAGGGGATCTTCCCAACCCAGGAATCCAATCTACGCCTCCTGCAGCTCCAGCACTGCAGGAGGATTCTTTACCGCTGAACCACTGGGGAGGCCCAAAGTTGACATGTGATATTATATTAGTTTCAAGTGCACAACAGAGTGATTCCATATTTTTAAACATTATGAAATGAACTGCTACGATAAGTTTGGTTGTCATGTGTCACCACAGAGATTTATTGCAAGATTATTGACTATATTCCCTGTATGTACATTCCATTCCCATGACTTCTTTTATAACTGGAAGTTTCTATCTCCTAATATCTTCCCTATTTTACACATCTCCCTACTCTCTCCTGCTCTGGTAACCACCATTTTGTTCTCTGTGTCTCTGACTCTATTTCTGTCTTGATTCCCTTATTCTCTGATTTCTGAGGTTCCACATATAAATAAAACTGTGATGTATTTGTCTTTCTCTGTGTGCCTAGTTTCACTTGCCTTCATACCCTCTAGGTCCATCCATGTTGTCAACAATGACAAGATTTCAGTCTTTTTTTTTTCTTTGCTTAGTAATTTTCCACTGTGTGTGTGTGTATCTGTGTGTTTAGACCATTTCTTCCTTTTTGAGTCATCTATCAATGGGCACTTAACTTCCTTCGATATCTTGGCTCTCCTTGGCTGTAAGTAACACTGCAGTGAACAGAGGAGCACATATATCTTTTGTGACTAGTGTTTCTTCTATTCTTGAGAAAAATACCGAGAAGTGGAACTGCTGGATCATATGGTAGTTCTAGTTTTCAGTTTTTGAGGAAACCCTCATTGTCTCCATAGTGGCTGCACCAGTATACCTTTCCACCAACACTGCACGAGGGTTTCCTTGTCTCTACGTCCTCGCCAACATTTCTTACTTGTTGTCTTTTTGATAATAGCTACTTGACAGGTATGAGGAAGTACTTCACTGTGGTCTTGATTTTCTGATCCCTGATGAGGAGATGTTGAGCATCTTTTCATATGTCTATTGGCCATCTGTATCTCTTCTTTGCCGAAATGTCTATTCAGTGCTTTGCCCCATTTTAAAATCGGGTTTTGGGTGTTTTTCCCACTACATTCCATGAGTCCTTTAGCTGTGTTGGATATCTACCTCTTTTCGGATGTGTATCACTTGCTCATATCTTCTCCCACTCAGCAGGTTGCCTTTACCTTTTGTTGATGGTTTCCCTTGCTTTGTAAAAGCTTTTTAGTTTGATGAACTGCCATTTGTTTATTTTTGCTTTTGTTGCTCTTCCCGGAGTGAAAAGTGAAGTTGCTTAGTCGTGTCCGACTCTTTGCGACCCCATGGACTGTCGCCTACCAGGCTCCTCCGTCCATGGGATTTTTCCCAGCAAGAGTACTGGAGTGGGGTGCCATTTCCTTCTCCAGGGGATCTTCCCGACCCAGAGATCGAACCCGGGTCTCCCGCATTACAGGCAGACGCTTTACCGTCTGAGCCACCAAGGAAGCCACGTGAAAAAAACTATCGCTAAGACCTATGTCAAAGAGCGTACTGGTTACGTCTTCTGCTAGGAGCTTTATGGAGTATTTTTTTATGGAGCTTTATGGAGTATTTTTGGTTGTGGATTTTTCACTTTATGGAGTATTTTTTTAATGGAGCTTTATGGAGTATCTTTTTTATGGAGCTTTATGGAGTATTTTTTGGAGAAGGCAATGGCAAGCCACTCCAGTACTCTTGCCTAGAAAATCCTGGATGGAGGAGCCTGGTAGGCTTGGGGTCGCTAAGGGTCGGACATGACTGAGCAACTTCACTTTCACTTTTCACTTTAACACATTGGAGAAGGAAATGGCAACCCACTCCAGTGTTCTTGCCTGGAGAATCCCAGGGACGGGGGAGCCTGGTGGGCTGCCGTCTATGGGGTCACACAGAGTCGGACACGACTGAAGCGACTTAGCAGCAGCAGCATGGAGTATTTTTGGTTGTGGGTTTTTCGCTTTCACCACTTTAAATATATCATGCCACTCCCTTCTGGCCTGCAGCGTTTCTGCTGAGACATCAGCTGATAATCTTATGGGGATGTCCTCTTATGTTATTTGCTACTTTTCCCTTGACCCGCTTTACAGTTTCTCTTTGTTGCTAATTTTCCAGTTTGCTTAATATGTGTCTCAGCATTTTCCTCAGCAATTCGAACCAGCCAACTGGCGCAAGCGCAGAAAAAAAAAAAAAATTTTTTTTTTCACTGATTACCACAAACCCTTTTTTCAACCCAGACGGGCGGGGGAGAAACGGGCATGCGGCTCCGCGGAACCACACTGCCCCCTGCAGACCACAGAAACCGAAATGCCAGCAATGCCGGAAGAAAATCGATCCTTCCTGCCCGCTTTTCGGGCAGAGGACTGGACTAGATAGATGAGAAACTTATGGGGGATGCCCCTGAGGACCAGAGAGAGAAAGGGAACCTCCCGAAGGGGCCCGGGCAAACCACCCCTGGACCGCGCGAGTTCCGCCCGACCCGCCCACAGAACCACAGCGAGGCGGGCAAGAAGTCAGGGCGTCCAGGAAGATCCGGAGTTGCTGAGGGCTGGTTCTGGGCCTGCCCCCGGGGAGCAGTGAGGTCAGTGCCAGTCTCCCAGCCTGCGTCCGCTGGGAGATTTCTCCCCGAAACTGTTTGGAACTCTCTACTGTGGGACCTGATCCGTGATGTCCGGGTCCTGTCCAACCTGGCCCCAAGAAGATGGTTATTTTGAGGCGCTACCCTGCCCTCTTCTCTGTCAGTCGACTCTGGATTAAAGTCCCCTCCTGACTCACCTTGCAGTGAGCTGAGCACCTTGTACTCCGTAACAGCTGATTACTTCCAGGTGCTTTGCATTACAAATGTGTTATCACGTCATAACGTTGATAGAGTGAATGAGTCCTTTTCTATGTAGTTTCCCTCCCCGCCCCCTTTCATTGAGTATCTCATTGTAATAAATATGTTATTGTTTTTCAGTCCGTCGGTCGTGTCCGACTCTTTGCGACCCCATGGACTGCATGCAGCACGTCAGGAGGCTTCCCTGTCCTTCACCATCTCCGGGAGCTTGCTCAAACTCAGGTCCCTTGAGTCAGTGATGCCATCCAACCATCCTGTCCTCTGTCATCCCCTTCTCTTCCTGCCGTCAATCTTTCGCAGCATTGCAGGCTGTCTTACCCTCAATCCCACTGAGCATTTTATTTCACTCTTCCACTGGGGAGCGGAATGTATCCTGCAAACCAGTGTGCAAACGACGATCTTACAGACTTGAGACCTGAACATAGGGGACACTCTCTGAGGAACCCTGAGACCCTGGAGAGCTGACTCTTCCTCTGTGTGCCAGAGGTCCCAAAGGCATAAAATGAGGGCAGTAATAGCATCTGCTTCTTGCGTGGTGTCCAGGATCAATTACCCAGCAGGATCTTAGCTTGGCACTTGTCCCTATCGTGTTATTTTCGTAGGTGGCTCACATGGTAAGGAGTCAACCTGCAGTTCAGGATAGCCAGATTCAATCGCTGGCTTGGGAAAATCCTCTGGAGAAGGAAATGGCAACCCACTTCATTATTCTTGCCTGGAGAATCCCATGGGCAGAGGAGCCTGGCAGGCTACAGTCCAAGGGGTCTTAAAGAATCAGACACGTCAAGTCGAAACTCACTGTCATGATAAAGTTCTCTTTAAACATACAGGAATTCCTCAACGATCGGAAGCAAGACAAGGGTGACCACTCCGACCACTATATTCAATATGTCAGCTGATATTATTTTATTGTAATTTTAAGTGTCAATGGGTCCGACGAAAGTTCTCACAACGGGCTCTCTGAAGGGCTCACGTGCAGTTTGAATCAGCCAACCGACACAAACGGAGGAAAGAAAAAACAAAACAAAACAGCCGCTTCTTATGGCAAAAGGCTTCCTGTCATTTTATTAAAGCGCGAAGGGCGGAGGAAAACCTGCCTGGCGACACTGTGGAGCAACATTGCCCCCTGCAGGCCACAGAAACCAAAACGCCGCAAGCCCGGAAGAAAATTCATCGTTTCGGCTGGGTTTTCGCGCAGAGGGCTGGACAGCGTGGATGTGAAAGTTATGGGGGATGCCCGTAAGGACCGGAGAAAGGACGAGAATCTCTCGAAGGGGTGCGGCCAAACCACCCCTGGACAGAGAGCCGTCCACGAAACCAGAGCAACACGGGCAGGAAGTCGGGGCGTCCGGGCAGATCCGGAGCTTGGTGGGCGGGGCTGCACTCCGATTGGCTGGCTCTGGGCCTGCGCGCAGCGACCCAGTGAGGCCCGCGCCAGTCTCCTGGGCCCGGGTCGGCTGGGAGTTTGCTCCGGGACCCTGTTCGGAACTCTCCGCCGAAGAACCTGACCGGTGACGTCCGGGTCCTGGTGACGTCCGGGTCCTGTCGCCCACGGCCGAAGCCCCGCCACCGCACGTGCGGGAACGTTACATGTCCCCTCTCCATTCCCCTCCCTCCCGCCCCCGGCCTGTGAACGCGCTCCTCCCGTGGTACACTCGCTGTTCTCTCAGCCCTCTTCTGATCCGTCAGTGCCCACGAGGCTCACCCGGTCACCCCGGAGACTCTCCGTCCTCAGCCATGCTCCCTTCCTCCCCACCCGAGCATCCCTCTGCCCACGGTCCCACCCCGGACATCAGGAAAGACCGCGCACCCACATAGTGTCCTGTTTCCAGCCTTCCTCCCTGTCATCACCCTCAACATGACGTCCTGTCCTCTAGCTCCTTCGCTCTAGTGCTAGTGCCATTGCTCTGATACCACAACCTCTTGGAGACCTCCAGCTCACCGACCACGCGTCCTTTCACACCATGCGCCAGGCCCCTCCTCGATCGCCTGAGCCAGGGTTGGACGCTGTCCCCAGCAAACACACCTCTCCCCGACAAACACACCTCTTGTGCGGCTTGCACCCTCCTGCCTACCCACTCCCTGCCTGTGTCTGAGCACCTGAGCATCGAGGAGCAAACTCTACAACTTTACAGAAGTGTTTTATCTTAAATTCATTGCCGGAGTAGGCCGCTGTTCAGTTTCACGGTCACCTAGCTACAATCCTACACTGCTGCTGCTGCTGCTGCTGCTGCTGCTAAGTCGCTTCAGTCGTGTCCGACTCTGTGCGACCCCATAAACGTCAGCGCACCAGGCTCCGCCATCCCTGGGATTCTCCAGGCAAGAACACTGGAGTGGGTTGCCATTTCCCTCTCCAATGCGTGAAAGTGAAAATTGAAAGTGAAGTCTCTCAGTCGTGTCCGACTAGTAGCGACCCCATGGACTGCAGCCTACCAGGCTCCTCTGTCCATGGGATTTTCTAGGCAAGAGTAGTGGAGTGGCTTGCCATTGCCTTCTCCGACACTCCTATACTACACACTAGTAACCTTCCTCCATGTTAATGACCACCACCGCCACCCGCCAATAATTCGTGGAGAATATGGAAGCAACCCCGTGGGATTTCTCAAGGTTCCCAGTCCCTATCTGCATGTTTCTGCCTTGGCACTCTGCTGCCCCTCTCCATACCTGCTCCTGACTGCTCCCAGCCCCTCACCTCTGCCCGGGATCCCATGCCTTGCACCTTCTCAGGGACTTTGCACCCGCACTTATCACTCCTCTCTCCTGAACCGGCACCTGCTCCCTCTACATCGGAGCGTTCCACAGCAAAGGGGAAAATCCACCGTCTTCCACCACCCTATTATGCAGCTACTGGCACATTACCGGTTGCCCTTCAAAAGCAAAACTGCTTCAGATTCTGCTGACATATTCTCTCCTCAGCCCCCTTCCATGGAGCTTTTGTCCCAGTCACGCCACTGTAACTGATCTCGTCATGGCCACCATTAATATCCATACATCCTGATCCCACAGACACTCTTCAGTGCTCATCTTAGCCAACATCTCAGGCACCTTTGGCATATTTGACTCTTGTGTTCTTTATCCCTCTGTTTTTTATAGTTCAGGGGCGTGGGGCTTATGTGACAACTGCGTCTCCTAGTTGTACTCGACAAGGTACACATTCTGCACTATGCCCCCTTTGACCTGGATATTGTATGGGAAGTCTTGGGTCAAATGAAAGACAAGACAAAGAAAAGAGCGACCCAGTCAAAGCGCGGGGACGGCCCACATAGGCAGTGGCAGGCAGAGGTGAGAGAGCTCAGACAAGGGAGGTGTGACAAGAAATGAAGAGGAACGCCAGGGAAAGGAGGATTCCACCCCATTCACACTTGGGACTCACAGGGGGCACACTGTACAATAACCCGACGGAGTCTTTGGGAAGAAGGGTGGCTGTAGATTAGGAATTTCGTTTTCTGGAGCAGATATCCAAGGGAGGGCTCTGCATCACCCGAGGGAGAAATGTGGAAAGGGAGTGAATCTAGACGAAGCCTAAGCAGGCAATGGGCTAAGGGACCTTGAGGCTGAGGCTGAGGAGCGGACCTCCCTGCCCGGGGGTGGGCTGGACGATCAGACCCAGATTCAGAGGGGTCTGCAGATGCCAGCAGGGTGGCTGCGGCTCAGTCAGCTAGGGAGGACACAGCAAGAAGAGGGAGACAAAAATGCAAGTTTCACCACCCCCACCCACGGGCCGTGCAGGTCAGCATCACCAGGTGGAGCCAGGAGAGGAGAGCACATCCTGCGAGAACACAGCCCGCCACTTCCAATACCATGCGTCTTGGAAGTATAGATTCCAGGACCATCCTTATCTGGTTGCCTCTCAATTCCTCCTCCATGTGCCCATCCACAGAACATCCCCTTGCTAACGTCTCCCAAGAGCTCCGTGGGCCAAACCATAGAACCCAGTGCTGTATTGGCCACAGACACATTCCGTTTTCAAAACCACTTTTCCTTGGTCAGAGTCTGACAGCAGCCCGCCCTGGCTTTCCCCGTCCCTCTCAGTCCGTTATTTCTAAGTCTCCTCGTCTGTCCATTTACTTTGATCCCCTCCTAAATCTTGGGCTTTGTCTTCCTCTGGTTTCCAACCTCTGCCCTGTGCTCTTCCACTCCATACATGATCCTTGGGTGACCACGTCACCCCCCAGAGCTTTTACCCATCTGACTTGTTTTTATCAGTATCCCCCTGTATGCTGTGGCGTTTTCCTATCACTAAATCTACCTTGGACATCTCAACTGGGCCCCCGATTCCCCACAGGCCGAGATGTACGGGGCATCTGCACTCAGATGTCCCATAAGCCCTGCAGGCCTGCTAGTAGCCCCAGGCCAACGTTCCCTGTCTCATGGATGGGCACTGCCATCAACCCAGTTCCTTAAACCACAATCCCGGGCATGCTGCTGGGTGTGATCTTCACTGTGCCATGACTCCCCTGGAGCTGCTCTGGAAAAGGCTGACCCAAGATCTTGCTGTTGCCACAGGTGGGGATCCTTCCTCTCAGAGGCCCTGTTCCTGCAGACGTGCTCTCAAGGTGTCCTGAGCACGGGCCATCACCCTCTTTTGGATCCCTGAGAGAACCCGGGCGCTGTAATGCACCTGAGAGGTTGAAAGCCCTGTCTTTAACAAGACGATGGATCAAGACACAGCAGTGCAAGCCCATCACTGGGGAATGTGCCAAAGAATATCCGGAAGAGATCCCTAAATAATGTTTGGGGAGGTGGGTCTTCATGGGTGTACGGGAGTTAATTTGATAACACAGGAAACAGTTTAAAACAGCAACTGAGCACAGGCAGCAGATAACGCTGACAGCCAATCCTTCTACATCAACATCAACAGCTACCATTCTCAGCCATCTTTAATCGTTGAAGCACTATATTGATCTCTCCAAAGAAGTTATCTCCACAGTGTTTTAGAAATGTATTCAACTAACTAGGCACAATTGATCCTGACAAGAACTAAAACGTACTGAGTTTCACTCACAACAGCAGGGTTTTAACTGTAAAACTTTGGATTCAGGAACACCCAGCAGAGCAAGCACAAGGTCAGTTTTCAAACTAGTGTTAATTTGGGCAAGTTGTCCCTTTCCTCAGCCTAAGACATCTGTCAAGCATAGCGGGTCATGATGAAAACCTGCTTTCTCTGTAGAGCGGAGTCGCAAATTTTCGATCTTCGATTTCCTCCTGTAAGAATGGGTTCTGTTTCCACAGCTGCAATCTTGGCTTTCATAAGAGAACACTTTCAGATAAAGCTCAGGCCAGGGCCACATTCCAGATCTACTACTTCAAACTCTCTGGGGCTGTCCTGCCAGCATCGGCTCCCCTAAAGCCTCTCCAGGGGAGATCCGATGCACAATTTAGGTTGAGAAGCACAATCTCATGAGGCTTCACCTGTCCTGGTTTTAAATAGAATCCTGAACTGAACAGCCATGTTTGTTACTAAAGACTTAAAAAAAATTTAATTATGTGTCTTCCCTTCTGAGAGATATTTTGACATATTTATTCACAGCCATATTTAGAACAATTTCAATGACTCAGTGGTGTGTTATGCCCCCAAGTCCCCTTCCTTACCAGACACTCAGGCAGATGGAGGGGAGGGAACGCACCTCAGTCCTGGCGGCAGAAGGAGGATGGACAGAGTTCCGTTGTCTTGGTTACTGCTCTGCTGAGCATCCCTCCTGAGTTGCTGAGCTCAGGAAGGGGGCCTCACACTAGGCTACAGGTATTCCTGTGACCAGAGGTTGGAGCTAAGGGCTGAGATCCGTTACCAGGGAGACGGAAGCTGGGTCCACGTGATTTGAGAAGAATGGGAAAACAACTATGTAGAATTTCAGTTGCAGGGTGGGTTCTTGGAGCCTGTCCAGAGCCACTGACTTGTGGTCACACAATGGGCGCCTATGCATACACACAGAGACACAGTCGACGTGTGTGCTCACTGGGGATTGTGTCCTGACGTGCATAGCGACTATTTCTGGAGGGAGCAGCTAGCACATGTGGAGGAGGCCGGACCCAGAACGTGGAAGGACCAGGGGCACTCCTCGTTGACAAAGAGTAATGGCATATCTTTTCCCACATGTCTCACTTGGACATCTGCATTACCTTCCTAAACTGCTTTACTGAGGTATAATTACATACCACAAATCACACCCATTCGATGCTTCCAGTGCAGTGACTTTTAGTAACTTCACACAGTGGTGCTCCACCACCACATTGCAGCTGTGGAACACTGCCAGCACCACAAAAAGGTTCTGTGTACCCATCAGCAGCCGACCCCAACAGGACCTGCAGGGACAGGCATTTCCTCTCGTCTAATATCTGTCTCTGTAGATTTGCCCTTTCTGGCCCTTACATATCAACGGACTCCTGCACGAAGTGGCCTTTTGTGTCTGGGCTTTTTCACTTAGAATAATGCTTTGGAGGCTCACCCATGTGGCAGCAGAAAGCAGAAGTTCATCACTTTTCATCCATCTATGCTATTCCACTGTATGGCTACAGAATACTTTGTTTACCACTCTCCAGCTGACAGACTTTTAGGCTGCTCCACTATTTGGAGATTAGAAACAGTGCTGCTGTGAAAGACATCTAAGGACAAGTGTTTGTGTGGACGTAGTTTTCATTTCTCATTTCTCCGTGATTTCATTTCTTCTTTTGCACGGTGCACAGGCTAGACCCTTCAGTCAGTGTGGAATAGAGGTGGTTGAAGCAGACCTTATATCCTTGGTCTGGATCTCAAGAGGCAAACATTCACTCAGACACTACTAGATGTGATGTGACGAGACCTGGATGTTTCTCGGGGATGTCCTTCAGCACCACGACGACGATCCCTTCTATCCTGAGCTGGTTGACCGTGTTTATTGATTTAGTTATTTACTTATTTGTCATGAATGGGTCTTGATGTGTCAGATGCTTTTTCTTTGTCTGTCAAGATGACGGGTGGTTTCCGTCCTTCATTATATCAAAACGCTGTTTCCCATAACTGAAGTTGAGTGTTGGTCCAATACTGCAATCCTGGGAAAAATCTTGCACAGCCCTTTGCAAAATGTTTCTCGATTTGATTTCCTGATACTGTGTTGAGGGTGTATGCAATCGCTATTCATGATAGATATGGATCTGTAGCTTTCTGGTGATGTCAAGTCTGGCTTTGGTACTGGGGTAATACTGTGCTTACAGGATGAATTAGGAAATGTTTCCTCCTCCCTCCTGTCTATTCAGGAAGAATCTGTGCAGGATGGGTGCTATTTCTTCTTCAAACGTTTGATAGATTTCACTGATGAAACCAGGAGACCCAAGACTTCCCTTTGTGGGAAGGTCTTTAAATGAATGACTCAATATCATCGCTTGCTACAGGT